>NC_138201.1:21455874-21478374 GCF_964194105.1 Spermophilus citellus
CATGAGGGCCCCCTCTCAAAGCTGCCTGAGAGTAGGAACAGACATTCTGTGTCTCTCTGGCCAGACATCATTTAAAAAAAAAAAAAAAAAAAAAAAGCAAGCTCTTCTCGTTTTCCAGATCTTTCCTAACAAAACAAAGCAGATTTCTTGTTAGGTTCTGCACTCTGTGCTCAGAGGTGCTAAGAAGCATCATGATCCCCGGCTCCATCAGAGGAACAGACTCCTCGGTGGAGCCAAGTCCAAAGTTCTGTAGGGAGCAGGAGGGGATCTCAGAGGTACTGTGAACCTGATGGACCCCCCATCTCCTGTGATCAGACCCCAGAAACCCCATTTCACTCAGGGGAAAAAAACCAAAACAAAAAAAAAAAAACCCACCCATGAACCTCTAGGAATCAGTTCATGGGATGGCAAGGAAATTGAGACTCAGAGAGGTTGTTAGGTTACTTCATCTCCTGGAGGCCAAGGCCGGAGGACGGCCATGTAGAGGCCAGCCTCAGCCACTTAGTAAGACCCTAAGCCATTTCGAGAGGCCCGGTCTCAAAATAAAATAGAAAAAAAAAAAGGGCTGGGGATGGGGCTCCCGTGGTTAAGCACCCCTGGGTTTGATCCCCAGTGCCACAAAAAAAAAAAAAAAGGAGACAGTTGATTTTTTTTTTTTTTTTTTTTTTTTGGTTTGGATGAGAGAAGAAGAGCCTATGGTCAGGGTGGAGCATGGATGAAGTAGCCCTGGTTTATACACTCTGAAAAGTTCTGCAGCTTATTCATCTCAGGGCTCCAAATGTGCTTTATCGGGAGCGGCTCCACCTCCCAGGGCTGGGAGCCAAGCAGGCCATCTGCTTCTGGGGCTGGGCCTCCCTCCCTCCTCTGAGGCTGGGCCTCGCCCCTCCCCCGTCCCCCTCCCCCCTTGGGTGCAGAAGTTCCAAGAAAAAAAAATCTCAGCCTCTTCTGCAACCTGATTTTTTTTTTTTCTGCTGTGGGCATCAAGGATTCTTGCTGCTGTTGGCTGAGGACACCCCACCCCTAAGAGAGGACAGGGACCATTTTTCCCCCCAGGCACCTGCTCAGAGCCCCCCCCTCCCCCATGTCGGTCCATTGTCTCCTGGTTTGCCCTCCCCAAGATGAAGTCACACCAGGTCACCAGCTTCTGCATTCCAGTCTCTGGGACAGAGAAACAAACCCTGTGCTGGGGGGAAGGAGACTCTCCATGGTGGCTTCCTGTGCGGGGGGGGGGGGGGGGTGACAGGCAGGGACAACCTGTAGGTTCACCTCCCTGTCTTCCTGGCCACCGGCGTTTCTGGACTATTTTGGGTACCACGGGTGGTGCCTTGCCAACCCCCCAAAGCACAAACGATTTCCTTTCTCTTTTCACGGCTGTGACAAGCTCCGCGAGGTGGCAAGCGACTTGCCCCCGGGGCGAGTCACATGCGGTTTGGATCAGAACAGGTCGCTCTGGTTTCGCCCCCAAGGGAAGGTGCCCTGGGGACCCGCACATCTGGGTTTCTTCGTGCACAGTCACGATGGCTCATCTGCAAAAAGAAGATGTCCCCTGATAGGGGACATTTCCAAGCGGTGACCAACAGCCAGGGGTGAAGGTGGGCATTCCACCAGAAAGCCCAGAGCTGGAGGGGGCTGTCAATGACCAGGGGCCCTGGGGCTGGAGGCAGCCCGAGGGAGAGCGGGGGATGGAGGCTCCACCCACAGCAGGTGTTGGGGGGGAGGGGAGCAAGTGGCGACCCCCGGGGACAGGAGAAGCTGCTGGAAATACCAGAAAGCAGCTGGACTCTGCAAACAGGCTGGCTTCTGGGAACTTCCTGCCTCTGAGCCTGCCTTTCAAGCCTGGGGGGGGGGGGGACTCTCAATGGACAGTAATCCCTGGGGGCTCCTCTGCTCAGTTCTCCTTCAGCCTTGGGGACATAGCAGTAAACAGGACCAGCAAGATCTCTGCCCCTGGGGGGGAAACAGGGGGAAGCCCAAACAATCCATCAAAAACTTGTGACTGCAGAAATAACTTAAGTGGTCAGGAAAGCCCTGGCTGAGATGGGCATGATGGCGCACGCCTGTTCATCCCTGCAGCTGGGGAGGCTGAGGCAGGAGGATCGCAAGGTGGAGGCCAGCCTCAGCCACTTAGCCAGGCCCTGAGCCACTCAGCGAGACCCTGTCTCTAAATAAAATGGAAAAAGGGCTGGGGATGGGGCTCCGTGGTGAAGCGCCCCTGGGTTCAATCCCTGGCACCAAAAAAAAAAAAAAAAAAAATCCTGGCCGAGACACCCGCAGGGGGAGGGACGAGCTGGAATGCCAAGATGGGAGGGGGGGGCAGAGGGTGGCAAAGCCTCAGCGGGTGCAGAGAGGCTCGCCAGCAGCAAGCTCCAGCCGGCTCCAACCTGCTCATGAAGGCAGATCCTGCACACCTCTTCTTGGTGACATCTCATTAATAGCTCCAAACCAGAGTCCTGGTGGGAGCACTGACACTGCGGTTTGGCAAACACACGGGGACCCCCGCCACCCCCAGTTGTGAAGCATTTAACAGCACATCCCTGATTGGCATATCTAGGCGCCGGAGAGGAGGCTTGGGAGCTCGTGAGCAGGGACGAGGGGGGGAGGGAGGCGATGGAGGATTTCCAGGCGGCCAGGTTTGGTGCAGCTCGTCTGGGAAGTCCCTGGAGGCTTCAGAGCAGAAGGGTAACGTGATTTGCTTCCACTTTGCCAGACAGAATCTGCAAAGCAGACTCTGGTCCAGGGAACAAGTAAATGGTGGGAGGGGAGATGGATTTGAAAAGACCCCCAGACCCTCAAATCCCCCGTCCAAAAGAACTAGCGTCACACTGGCTGCAAAAGCAAGAGGCAAGTTTATTAATACACAGGCGCCTGCGGGTGCACAGCAAAACCTCAGCCGAAGCTTTGGTGAACTGGCACACCGGGCTTTGGGGTACAGATCTTTTATAGGGAAAAAGGAGTTGTTTCCCGCCTAGCACAGTAACAGGTGTCTCATTGGTCCCTTTGAATCCAACGTACAGGTCACTTAAAGGGTAAACTTGTTTTTCACTATGATAAACTTGTTTTTCACTATAGGTTCCCGAAAAACTCATCAATCTCACAGGTTTACATTGTGTTTCCTCCCTGTTCCCGCTTATGATCCCAGTCTGCTCAAGCATGTCCTGTGATGTGGTCAGGGTGCCCTTTCTAACAGGTCATGTGGTGAGCTCACCCTGTTTACTGCATACTTTCTACTTTTTATAATCGGGCCTTAGGTGATGGGGCTGGGGTCTTTCAGATTGATCAGAACCGGGAGTCCAGGCAAGATCTGAATCCAGGGGCTAAGGAAAAAACCACCGGGCGCAGCAGAGATTTAAGACAAGAATGAGTAGAGGGGCTGGCCTGTGGGTCTGAGCATGCGCACTGAGGGCTAGAGGCGGGGCTGGGGTAGCAGGGCTGGCAGTGGGAGGCGGGGCTGGAATAGGAGGGCGTGGCAGTGGGAGGCGGGGCTAGAGTAGCAGGGCGTGGCAGAGGCGGGGCTATAATAGCAAGGAGTGGCAGTGGGAGGCGGGGCTGGAATAGCAGGGCGTGGCAGAGGCGGGGCTGGAGTAGTAGGGCGTGGCAGCGGGAGGCGGGGCTGTAATAGCAGGGCGTGGCAGAGGCGGGGCTAGAATAGCAGGGCGTGGCAGTGGGAGGCGGGGCTGTAATAGCAGGGTGGGGCAGTGGGAGGCGGGGCTGGAGTAGCAGGGCGTGGCAGAGGCGGGGTTATAGTAGTAGGGAGTGGCAGTGGGAGGCGGGGCTAGAGTAGCAGGGCGTGGCAGAGGCGGGGCTGGAGTAGCAGGGCGTGGCAGCGGGAGGCGGAGCCTGCAGGTGCTGCTGAAGAGCCCGCAAAGCCGTATTTGGGGCAACCAGCAGTGGGGCAGACAGGTCCGTCAGGGAGCTCCCCAAAGCTCCATACCTCTATGGGTAGAAACCACGGTCCCCCCTGCATGTCCCCCAGGGAGCTCAGTGGCTCCAGAGTGGCTGTCAAGTTCTCCTGGGGCTGCCTTCTGGCTGCCATTGCGTTCCAGGGAGTAGAAAGGGTGGCTGCAGAGAAAGACCCCCAAGGGTTTCCCACATGCTTGAGTGCGGAGTGGATTCTGTGGACAGGCAGTGTCAGGCTTGGTGACGTGTCTGGTGCCATTTCTTGGGGCCCTAAATGCAACCCTGAAGCTCTCTCCTGCCCCATGGCCCCTGACCGCGGTGGGGAGAATATTTATGGCAAGATCTGGCCTCGTCCTTTGACCGTTCGAAGTTAAACTGTAGCATGAGTTAATCCAGCAGCTGGTGCGTTCCCAAAGGATGCTAGAGTGCTTGAACCATCCCTTCCGGAAGCTCAGCCCCTTCAATATGGAAAGAATGACTGGTTAGAGGTTCCAGCCCTGTGGACGGCTGGCCCCAGAAACATCCAGAGGGCAGGTGTAATCTGCCCACCTGATGTCCGATCAAGCATGGATGGTGGGACAATCCATGGAATAGTGGAGAGGGTCTGAAGCATTTCTTGAGAGCAAAATTGAGAGAAGTAGCCGGGCACAGTGACGCACACCTGTCCTCCCAGCAACTCAGGAGGCTGAGGCAGGAGGATCTCCAGTTGGAGGCTAGCCAGCCTCAGCAGCTTTCAGGAAAGAAAGAACAGGGGGAGACAGATGCTAAAGGTGATTTAGAAACCAAGATAAAATACCAGTTCAGACAACTTGGCCAAAAGGTATTGTAGAAAGGACACAGGATTCTGAGCAAGTTGGTTATGCACTCAACACACCCAGCACCTGGCTCCTGCCCAGGCACTTCCAGGCTCCTACCTTCACAGAACTGAAGATGAGGAGGCCTCTCTGAGATGAGGTCTGGGTTCTGAGCCCACCCTAGACCTGAAAGCATATCCAGGTGGGGAGATATTCTGAGATACGTTTTTTAACCAATGTGCTGTGTGACCCGGGTGGGTGGACTTAACGTCTCTGAATTTTGCTCTCCTCTGTAAAGAAGAGAAAGAATTCAGCGACGGACGACAAACGGGGAGGATTCAAAACCTGCTAGGTGGCATTAACAAAGGAACTGAGAGGTAGTCAGCGGCTCTTTAAAATAGCAGCTGTGATTATCCATCTCCGGCTCCCCGCCCCCAACCTCACCCCTGACAGCTGGCAGCCAGCGTCTTGAATTCTCTCTGCCTAAAGGGAACTCGAGGTCCCCAAGGATTTTCTGCTAAGAATCCGAGTCTTGAAAATTGGATATTTAAGAACCCAAATTGGCCCCCCCAGGGGAGGGGGGAACCAGCCCCCATGGGAGCCTGCCACGTGCCCGCCCTCTACCTGGCACGTAGCTATGAATCAGCACAAGTGACATCCACAAGCACCAACTTGCATGTTATCACGGTCTTTTTCCAGGTGAAGAATTAAAGTTTTGCTGGTTGGTACATGGCCTGGGGCTCCCAGGGAGAGTCAGGATCTGGCCTCCCTTTTGGCCTGGCTTTCAAGTCTAGTTGTTTTTTTTTTTTTTTGGGGGGGGGGACTGGGGATTGAAATCAGAGGTGCTTAACTACTGAACCACATCCCCAGCACCCCCCTCACCCCATTTTAATAGATTTTATTTAGAGGCAGGGTCTCCCTCCTTAAGTTGCTGAGGCTGGCCTCCCTCTTGCAATCCTCCTGCCTCAGCCTCCCCACTGGGATGACAGGTGGGCACCAACATGCTGGGCTCAAAGTCCAGTTTTTCCCCCCATGTGCCAGGCCCAGCGCTCTGCCACAGAGCCCCAGCCCCACAGCCCCCCAAGGTTTGGTCCTGATTCATTGTGACTCTAGGCGCCACCGGGGGTCTCTCTCAGACTTTGCTAACAGGGTTCCTTCTTCTCTCCTTAGGGCCCTTGTGTTTGTGTCCCATGGCGCCGGGGAACACTGTGGCCGCTATGACGAGCTGGCCCAGATGCTGATGGGGCTGGACATACTGGTGTTTGCGCATGACCACGGTGAGTGCCCGCCTGGGTGGGGCAGGGGAGGCTGGTCGGGCCTCTTCGGTCCCACCGCCATCCGTGTTCTTTCTGCATGATGTGACTGTTTCGAAGTTGAGGACGCGTAGTCATGTGAGCCGAGAAATAGGTGTGACCAGCACCCCGAGAACTTGCCCCGAGAAAGACATTAAACAAGTCATCCCAGGAACTCGGGAGGCTGAGGCAGGAGGATCGCAAAGTAGAGGCCAGCCTCAGCCACTGAGTGAAGCCCTGAGCCACTCAGCAGACACCCTGTCTCTAAATAAAACATAAAAAGGGCTGGGGACGGGGCTCCGGGGGTGAAGCACCCCTGGGTTCAATTAACACGATTTGTAACAACACTGATGTCTGTAAATCGGAGGCTGAGTCTAATGGCAGGGACCTCGTGGCTCAAGTGTATCTTAGCATTTCCTTATTGAGGCAGACGCCTTGAAGCACCGGGTTTGTGGGGGGTCAGGCGGTTTCTCAGTATGCTCAGGGAACTGGGGTGCACGCAGCAGTGCTTGATAAGCCCCGTCCCCAGCCCTTGTTTATATTTTATTGAGAGACAGGGTCTCGCTGAGTTGCTGAGGGCCTCGCTGAGTGGCTGAGGCTGGCCTCCACCTTGCGATCCTCCTGCCTCGGCCTCCTGAGCCTCTAGATGACAGGCATCTGTCACCATGCTCACTGGGACTGTCTTATAACTGAGACACACTGGACTCTAAAAGTTTACCAGGAAGGAACAGAAAGGAGAAGGAGCCCCCAGCCTGGGAGGCTTGGGATCTCTCAGGAACCCCCTTTGGACATTTGTGTGTGGGGGGTGGAATCGACTGCTTTCAGGCTTGGAATCGGAGAGGGCCACCAGGGTCCTCTGGGGGGGTGGGCCGTGTCTGAAGAGGGGATCCCAGGCAGGACCTGGTGGGGGAGAGAGGTGGAGGAGAGCCGTCCCCTCTGCAGGGGTGTGAAGGCCAGCAGTTTTGGGGTTTCCTGTGACACTCTAAATATAGCCCAGGGGAAACCGGGGCTGATGTGCCCACGTCCCCGGGGCCTTCCAGCTGCTCACAGTGACTCACTGGAAACCCCTGGTCTTCCATGCATGCAGACGTCCCGGGGTGACGGGAGAGATGGGAGGGAGGGCCTGGGGGTCCTACCCAGGGGAGAGCCTCAGAGGCTGCAGCCACAGAGGCTGAATCCCAGAACACGGTCAGTAAAGCTACGCCCAGCAGCTGTTTTGGCCCAAAATATCACCCTTCCCGGAAGAATCCGCCTGTCTGCCCAACATGGCAGGTTTTAAAATAGATTTGCGGCTGGGGGTGTAGCTCAGTGGCAGGGCACCTGCTTAGCATGGGCAAGGCCCCGGGCTCCATCCCCAGCACCACAGAGAATAAAAGGAAACCAAAAAAAACTCATAAACATACACTAGCTGCCGGGTGCAGGAGCTCACGCCTGTCATTCCAGCGGCTTGGGAGGCTGAGGCAGGAGGATCGCAAGGTGGAGGCTGACCTCAGCCATTTAGCAAGACCCTAAGCAGCTCAGGGAGACCTGTCTCTAAATAGAATAGAAAAAGGGCTGGGGACGGGGCTCAGGGGTGAAGCGTCCCTGGGTTCAGTTTCAGGTACCGAAAATAAAATAAAAATAAATAAATTAAAAGTTCGCTTGAGGAGGCCACAGAGCTTTCCCTTTATTTACCAATTATAAAGGCGCCCTCCTCCACTATCAGTGAGCTGATTGTGTGCAAATATCTGAGGGAAAGTGCTAAAGAGATGTGTGTGTGTGTCTCTGTGTGAGTGTGTGTGTGAGCGTGTGTGAGATGTGTGCAAGTCTGAGAGTGTGTGTGAGTAATGTGAGTGTGTATGAGTGTGAGTAATGTGTGAGTGTGCATGTGTATGAATCTGAGTGTGTGCGTGTGAATGTGAGTAATGTGGTGTGTATGAGTGTGTGAGTGTATGTGACTGCGTCTGAGAGTGTGAGTGCATGAGTGCGTGTGAATGTGAGTGCGTGTGAGTGTGTGTGTACGAGTGTGAGTGTGTGTGTGCATGCATAAGTGTGTGTGAGTGTGTGCATGAATGTGAGTGCGTGTAAGTGCATGTGAGTATGAGTGTGTGTGTGAGTGTGTGCATGCATAATTGTGTGTGTGAGAACGAGTGTGTGTGCATGAGTGTGAGTGCGTGTGAGTGCAAGTGTGTGAGTATGAGTGTGTGTGCATGCATGAATGTGAGTGTGTGTGAGAGTGAGTGTATGTGTGAGTGTGTGGGAGTGTGTGGGTGTGTGTGCGTGAGTGTGTGTGCATGAGTGTGTGAGTGTGTGTAAGTGTGCATGAGTGCATGTGTGAGAGTGTGTGTGTGAGTGTGCACATGACTGTGTGAGTGCGAGTGTGTATGAGTATGCATGTATGGGTATGTGCACATGAGTGTGTGAGTGCATGTGAGTGTGTGAATGTGTGTGTGATTGTGTGCATGAGTGTGTGAGTGTGTGAGTGCATGTGAGTGTGAGTGTGTGAATGTGTGTGTGATTGTGTGCATGAGTGTGTGAGTGGGAGTGCATGTGAGTGTGAGTGTGTGAATGTGTGTGTGATTGTGTGCATGAGTGTGTGAGTGTGTAAGTGAGTGTGAGTGTGCGTGGTCTGTTCTTTCTCTGTAACTCAGGAGCAGGGAGAGGCGGCAGCGGCCAGGCGTGTCCGGGGGCGCCCCGAGGTGCGGTCTCCCTGAGGCCTGGGTCCCACGCCGAGGGAGAAAGAATATTTAGAAGGTTCGGGGGACGGAAGCGACGCTGCGCTGCAGGGGGACAGATTTGAGTCCAGGTTCCTTGAGGGATGCAGTTCCAAAATAGATGGCCACCCGTTTTACAAGGAATGTGTTTTTGTGGGAAATGTTTGAAAAAATGTGTTGACAATTTTTTTTTTTTGGCTTAATGACTATGAGAGAGACACAGAGTGAGTGGCCCTCCAACGTTCCGCTCACGGGGCCACCTCTGGGCTTGGGTGGCCGAGAGCTTGAGACAGGTCTAGCGGAATGGAGTGCGCCGTGGTTCCCATGCCCTGCCGTCTGCTGTCCCCTTCCCCTTTACCCTCCTCCTCTTCTTCCTCACCAATTTTTTTTTAATTTTATAGCAGAGTGACCTTGGGCACTCAGTGGGGAAGGACATTGCTTTTCTTTTGGGAAGTTGCCAAAGGCGGAAGAGAGGGTCTGGGTGGAGGTTGCTGCTGGGAAACAGTCCTTTACTGAGTGATTGTGGAGTTGAGAGCATCCTCAGGAGGCCGAGGCAGGAGGATGGCAAGGTGGAGGCCAGCCTCAGCCACTTAGTGAGGCCCTAAGCCACTCAGCAACAGCCTGTCTCTGAATAAAATATTAAAAAAAAAAAAACGGGCTGAGGATGTGGTCATTGGTCAAGTCTCCCTGGGTTCAATCCCCTATATGGATTTGCTCTAGTTTGGATCTAGAATGTTCTTCCAAGGCCCGTGGATTAGAAACTTGGTCCTCAGTTTGGCACTATTAGAGGGGGATATCTCCTTTAAGGGGCGGGGCCTAATGGGAGATTTTAGGTCATTGGGGTCATGCCCTCAAAGGAAATTATGGGGTACTTCTTCTCTTCCTCTCTCTCTTGTCCTGGCCATGAAGTGAGTAGCTTTCCTCCACTACATGCTCCCCACTATGAGGTGACATTTGGGACTTGGTCACAGTCCCCAAACAAAAGGATCCGCCCCCCAACCACGGACGGCAAGGCTAAATGAACCTTTCCTCTTTATAAGTTGATTTTTCTCATCCGTTGTGTGACAGTACGGGAAAGCTGACTGATGCAATATTTAACAGCTACTTTTTACTATTGCCGACCTCCGGCCACATCTCAGTTACCTGCCCACGACACACACCGGAAATTCTTGGAACTCTTATTTCCGAATATCTGAATCCTGCCTCAATCGAATAACGTCGTCGACTTCATTCTGTGACCATACTGTCCCCGTCTCTCATTTTATTCATTTCAGGAATTCAAATGAGTAGCTTCAGAATGTCTTGGGGGATCCTTTTTTCTGTCTTATTGGAACAGAATCCCCCCCCTCCAAGGCTGTCATTTCTCAAGGAATCTCTTCATCGTTCCTTCAAGAAACATGGATTGAGTAGTATCGTCCTGGGGGTGGAACAGAGAAAGGAACGAGTCAGGGTTGGGAACCTAGATGTAAAAGTTCAGCTCCAAATGTGTTTTCTGGACGTTTTTGCTCGTCAGGAACGGTCCGGAATTCTACAACTGGCCCCCTGGATGAGTAGGAACCAACCTCAGTTTTCTCACCTGCAGCAAGAGAAGAGTCAAAGTCTCTTCCTGTCTCTTAGGGTCAGTAGGGAGATTTAAAATGAAACAGGGCTGGGGACAGAGCACGCACGAGGCTCTGAGTTTTGTTTTATCCCTAGGATTGTAAAAAAAAAAAAAAAAAAAAGAATATAAAAAGGAATGAAATAGCCGGGCGTGGTGGGGCACGCCTGTCATCCCAGGGGCTCTGGAGGCTGAGGCAGGAGGATGGAAATGGAGGCCAGCCTCAGCCACTTAGCGAGGCCCTGAGCAGCTCACGGAGACCCTGTCTCTAAAATAAAATAGAAAAAGGGCTGGGGACAGGGCCCCGTGGGTTAAGCACCCCCTGGGTTCCATCCCCAGCACCCTGCCCCCCCAAAAAAGGAAGAAGTAGGGTGTGTGCTGGCTTCTTGTACCCACGTCCCTTGCAGATGCCACATGTCCATGCGGGGCTCCTGCTGAAACCTGGTGGTGGCTGCGGGGAAGAGTCTGTTTTTCGAGCCAGAGCCTCTCTCAAGTGGGAGCTCGAACAGCATGTGACCAGGACACGCCAGCCCACCGAGCACTAAAAATAGACGGTGGCGGTGCTGCCAACTGTCAGGGCCAGCCGGGGAGCAGTCGGGGAGAGCGGGGCAGAACGGCGCCCAGCAGAAGTCCCCTGGGAAAAAGGAGCCATCAGCTGGCCCCACGAGGCTTCCTCCTGAAGCCTCTGTGGCCATTTCCAAATGGCCACCAGCTGGGAAGTAAGAAGTGACCCGTGTCCCCCTCTGGTGACACCCTTTCTCAAGGTCTTCACAGCTTGGATTTAATTTCAGTTCTGCAGGTCGCTTCCGAGTCAGATAGAGGGACTGGCTTTATTTGGCAGGGGAGAGCCAAAGTCTGTCACCCCAGCAGCTCGGGAGGCTGAGGCAGGAGGATCGCAAGGTGGAGGCCAGCCTCAGCCACTTATAGAGAGGCGCTGAGCCACTCAGCGAGACCCTGTCTCTAAAGAAAATAGAAAAAGGGGCTGGGGACGGGGCTCAGGGGTGGAGCACCCCAGGGTGCAATCCTCAGGACACCTCCCCCCCCCAAAAAAAGTAGCTTCTGTGACCAGTGTCCTCAGGGTCCCCGTGACTGCCACCGTGTTCTGGAAGCAGCAGTGATGGCTTGTGCCCGTAGCAAGAGAAACACCTGGAGAGACGCCACCAGTCCTTCAGCGCATCTCGCCGCACCCCCTGCGCAAGCAGGCACCCCCAAGTCAGTGGCTCTGGGAAGCAGAGCATCATGGGAGAACTGGCCTGGCCCAGGGCATCTGCGAAGTCAGGAGCCTCCCTCACACCCCCCCTCCCCCGTGCTGCTCCGCACTGCGCAGACTCGTTGCTCCGCACCGCGCAGACTCACTGACCTGCACCCAGCCGCCTGGCACTTAATAGCTGCTCAACCAACGCTCAAGTTCAGCCTTGGCCCGCGGGGGTCTAACTTTGAACTGGAGGGTGGGCCCCAGTGGAAGACGGACCCACGGTGCTTCCCCCAGTGGGAAAATGCGTCATTTTGATGCCAGTTCTGTTTCCATGGATTGTTGCCTTCAAACCTTGGAGCAATACAGCCAGGCTGGCGATGGAAGCTAGCTCAGAGATGCCAAGTAACTAGCCCAAGGCAACACAGCCATTGGATAGCAAGGCGAGACTCAAACCCCCGAACCCTTTCTCTCTCCACCAGGGACTAAACTCAGGGGCCCTCAACTCCTGAGCCCCCGTCCCCAGCCCTATTTTGCATTTTATTTGGAGACAGGGTCTCCCTGAGATGCTTAGTGTCTCGCTTTTGCTGAGGCTGGCCTGCACCTCGCGATCCTCCTGCCTCGGCCTCCTGAGCCGCTGCGATGACAGGTGTGTGCCATGGCACCCGCCCCTTGGCTCCTTTTTTTGTTATGTGCCAGGCTGAGAGATTAATTATACATTTGTGAGTGGCACAGGGACCCCGGTGAGGGGTAAGGACAGGCCCAAGGAGATGGGCGGCGAGAGCCGGAGCAACCCTGGCATAATGGAGCGCCGAGGTCCAACTGACCTTTGTATATCCCAGCCTCTGGGGTCAACCAAGAGGTGATTTATCAGCACGGAAACGGTTAGAAACGACTGCCAGGAACCTTCTGGCTCCTCTTTTCCTACAAGGGTGACATTTACAACTTACAGCGCTTGTCTTTTCTAGAATAACGTCCCCCCCCCCCCAGCACTCTCTAGTCATTTGTCATTGACGTCATAAATCAACTGTTCCTCTCATTGTTTTCCTGTGAAATCTATCTGACTTTGAAAGGCCTTTGGAAAGAGCAAGAGAGAGAGAGAGAGAGAGAGAGAGAGAGAGAGAAGAAAACTGTGGGTGACTCCCCTGTTCTCCCCCGTACCAACAGAAGCTGTTAGAGAGATTGGTACTTGGTCTTGCAAAGTTAAAGATGGAACATTCCCTGCAGAGAGGGTGAGAGGCTGTGGGCTGAATTATCCGAAGTGGCGTCGGGGCCGCTGCAGGGCGCCCAGGGCACCAGGCAGAATGGGTTTCAGCCTCCCAAGCCGCATCCACATTTCCCTCTTGGCCCAAGATGGCTGCAGGCGTTCCAGCTATCACCTTTTACACTTATCCTTACGAGATTCAGAAAGGAGACCCCACTTCGATTTCAGAAGCCTTTTCTGGAAAAATCCATCCATCCACTCCTTCCCTATTTCCGTAATGTGGATTTGGTGACATGGCCACACCTGATTGCCGGGGAGCCTGGGAGATCCAGTGGGTGACTTGGGGACATTGTTGCCCATCTGAATAAAATCTGGGCATTGGGTATTGGGTAGGCAGATGACAGCTGCTGCCAGTTACTCTCCCCGCTTTGGGGAAGTGACAGGTTTTCCATTAACCATTGTGATTAAAAAAAGTCACCTTTGATAAGCATATTGACTTAAGTGGGGGGGGGGACCCTGAGTTGACAGAGTATAGAACTCTATTAAGTAAATAATGACACACAGGTGAGGCTTGGCCACCAGGAAGTCGTCAAGGTGACGTCCAGGGGCCACTTGGGGACAACAGAAGTTTGGATGCATTCTCTGGGGACCGCAGCAGGGGAACTAAACCTGTCACTTACGGATTGGAGCAATAGTGACATATATTCAAAGCCACCCGAGTCCCCGCTGTTCTGAGTCACACTGCAAACATGTGGGGGCCCCCCGTGACTGACTGAGGTGTTGCCAACCCTCCATTCAGAGCCCGGCTCTCAGAACTTGTCATGAGAAGACCCTTGGAGGCCCATCTGGGCCGTGGGAGGCCGCGGAGGTGGCTTGGTGGCAGAGTGAATCTTACCTTTTTTTTTTTAAAACCGCAGAATGAACCCAGGGGTGCTTCACCCCTGAGCCCCGTCTCCAGCCCTTTTTCTATTTTATTGAGAGACAAGGTCTCCCTGAGTGGCTGAGGGCCTCACTAAGTGGCTGAGGCTGGCCTCCACCTTGTGTCCTCCTGCCTCAGCCTCCCGAGCCGCTGGGATGACACGCCTGCGCCCCCCCACTGCGCCCAGCTGAGGATCTTTACCTGTGACCCAGCTGTGAGCAAATATCGAAATTTCCCCTTTCCTTAAATATCCTTTGTCCCCTCCACAAACAACTCCGAGTAGAGCTCATGTGACCACGGTTTCAACTTTGGCTTGTCCCTTGTCTCTGACTCAGGAGAAGTGAAATGGGGTTGAACTGGGGTTTCGTCTTCTCCTTTTCTCTCTGAGGTTAAGCAGTGCGTGGGGGGTGTCCCCGTGGGGACCCAGAGGCTGTGTGGGCGGAAAGAGCACAACCCGTGTCCCCAAGGGCGTCTCCTCGGGGAGTCACCAGCCAAGAAATGACACAGAAACCACTTCACTTCCATGGCCCCCCCAGTGGCTGAATTCATTGAATTTATTTGTTGGTGGGTCCCAGGGATTGAACCCAGGGGTGCTTCACCCTGAGCCCCGTCCCCAGCCCTTTTTCTATTTTCTTTAGAGACAGGGCCTCGCTAAGTGGCTGAGGCTGGCCTCCACCTTGCAATCCTCCTGCCTCAGCCTCCTGAGCCCCTGGGATGAGGCCTGGGCCTCTCTGGACCTCTGTTTCCATCTTGGTAAAATGGAGACCAGCCCCGCCCAGAAGTATTGGTGCAAACACAAGTCACTTAACACACGAATGGTCTTAGAGGTCGGATGTGCCATCTCGGTGTCCCCTAAGACCCCCAGCGAGAGAGAGCTGAGGAGTCGCATCTTAGGGTTGAGGAGAGTCAGCCAGAGGGGAAAGGAGGTATAGGGCTTCGGATGTACGGATAAGGTCAGCCTCCATATGGGGGGGGGGGCTCTGAATTGGACCGACTGGGGATTAAAATATTTAAAAATGAGAAGTTAGCGGGGTGCGGTGGCGTACATGTGTCATCCCAGGGACGACTGGGGAGGCTGAGGCAGGAGGATCACGGGGTGGAGGCCAGCCTCAGCCACTTAGCCAGGCCCCGTCCCTAAATAAAATACAAATGGGGCTGGGGACGGGGCTCCAGTCAGGCTCCCCAAGTGACCGACCTGTGCTTTCCAAGGAGTTCCAGGGCAGACCTAAGAACAGGAAGAGGATTTCTGGGATCCATTTCTGATCATTGCCTCTTTCTCTCCGGGTCCCTGGTGTCGTGTGCAAATGTACCAACTCCAATTACCATCCCCTCGGATTGCAGGCTGTCACAACCCCTCCGTTTGCCTTTATGCATTTGTACCACGGTGACTTCCTGTTCTCTAGTTTTTTAAATTTTTGTTATAGCTGGACAGAATGCTTTTATTTTATTTATTTATTTTTATGTGGTGGATGGAATCCAGGGCCTCACACCGTGCTAGGAGAGTGCCCTGCCACGGAGTCCCTGTCCCCAGCCCGTTTTAGGTTTGAATTTAGAGACAGGGTCTCGCTGAGCTGCTTCGTGTTAAAATTGCCGAGGCTGGCCTCCAACTTGCAATCCTCCTGCCTCAGCCTCCCCCAGCCATGACGATTCCAAAGCGTGTGCCACCACCACTCCTGGCTTGCTCTCTCTTTTTTTTTTTTTTTTTTTTGATGAGTCGCTTTTGAAAGTACAGCATGAGACAGCGACACTGTGAGGCTTGGTGGGAGGAGATATGGCGATCAGATCCCTAAATGCAGATGAAGAAATGTAGGACCAGAGAGGGCAAGGGGTCTTTCTCAAGTCCACCCAGCAATTGAGGGGCAAAATGAAATCTTTTGATTCCCAGCCCAGGGTCCCAAGCCATCTATTGTGTTCTCTTTGTCCCTTAGATGTCCTCTCCACAGCCAACCAAGAAGACAAAACTGCCCCCCATGTCACCAGGAAGCAAACCAGACATGGAAGTGGCTTCTCACTAGGAAGCCACCACCCCCCATCTGTCCCCTCTTCCCCCTCTGGCTCTGCCCCACACACGTAGCCAAGGGATCCTGTTCCACCCAAGGGAGACTATGTCCCTCCTCTGCCCCACACCTCCCATGGCTCCCACCTTCCCTGGTCAAAGTTGGAGTCTCCACAAAAGCCTGCAAGCGCCAAAGGATCTGGCTCCACCCCTGGCTCCACCCACAACTCCACCACAGGCTCCACCCACAGCTCCATCCCGGCTCTACCCTGGCTCCACCCCTGGCTCCACCCACGGCTCCACCCCAGCTCTACCCCCAGCTCCACTCTTGGCTCTATCCAGGCTCCACCCCTGGCTCCACCCCCAGCCCCACCTCTGGCTCCACCCCCAGCTCCACTCCTGGCTCCACCCACAGCTCCACCCACAGCTCTACCCCCAGCTCCACTCTTGGCTCTATCCAGGCTCCACCCCTGGCTCCACCCCCAGCCCCACCTCTGGCTCCACTCCAGGCTCCACCCACAGCTCCACCCACAGCTCTACCCCCTGGCTCCACCCTGGGCTCTATCCAGGCTCCACCCCTGGCTCCACCCTGGGCTCTATCCAGGCTCCACCCACAGCCCCACCTCCGGCTCCACCCCCAGCTCCACTCCTGGCTCCACCCACAGCTCCACCCACAGCTCTACCCCCAGCTCCACTCTTGGCTCTATCCAGGCTCCACCCCTGGCTCCACCCCCAGCCCCACCTCTGGCTCCACCCCCAGCCCCACCTCTGGCTCCACCCCCAGCTCCACTCCCGGCTCCACCCACAGCTCCACCCCCTGGCTCCACCCTGGGCTCTATCCAGGCTCCACCCCTGGCTCCACCCACAGCCCCACCTCCGGCTCCACCCCCAGCTCCACTCCTCCACTCCCAGCTCTACCCCCAGCTCCACCCTCGGCTCTATCCGGGCTCCACCCCCAGCTCCACCCCCTTCATTTGAAATGAAGTCGAATTGGAAATAAAGGCATGGAGAAGGGCATCGGCACACACTTTTCCTTTTATAATGAATGTCACCTGCATCTCAAGGAAACTGATGGCAGGGAAGCTTGCTGAAACTTTGCTTTGGTCCTGGTCAGTCAGGGGATGGTTTTTATTTGAGGGTCTTCATCAAATGCTGTACTTCACAAGTTCTGGTGAAAATGTTGATTTTTTTTAAAAAAAAATGTCTTTTTTGCTGAGCACCGTGGTGCACACCTGTCATCCGCACAGCTTGGGAGGCTGAGGCAGGAGGATCACCATGTGGAGGCCAGCCTCTGAAACTGAGCGAGGTCCTAGGCAGTGAAATCCATCAGGCCTGTTCTGAGAGTCGGCTGCGCCTGAGCCCCATGCTGCACTCGGAGGAGTCAGGGAGGCAGGCTTTGCTCGGTTCCCAGGGATCTCAACCCCTGGAGACCCGTGCTTCATGCTGCTGAGTGACAGTGGGACTGGGGATGCATGCAGAAGGCAGGGTGAGGCCGCAGGGCAGAGGTGATGTCTATGAGGGTTTTGAAGATAGAATAGGAGTTTGTGAGCTTGGCAGAAGAGGGTACCGTTGCAAGTAAAGGAAATTACATTTGCAAAATTAAAAAAATATATATATAGAATCTGGTTCCTGAGCAGAAAAGAGGCCCGAGAGCTAGGGGTGGAGCCGGGGGTGGAGCCAGGGGTGGAGCCAGGGTGGAGCTGTGGGTGGGGCCAGGGTGGGGCAGGGGTGGATCCAGGGTGGTGCTGTGGGTGGGGCCAGGGAAGCCAGGGGTGGAGTCATGGGTGGAGTCAGGGTGGAGCTGTGGGTGGAGTCAGGGTGGAGCTGTGGGTGGAGCCAAGGTGGAGCCGGGGTGGCGCTGTGGGTGGAGCCAGGGGAGCCGGGGGTGGAGCCGGGGGTGGAGCCGGATCCTGCAGAGCATGCAGGATTTTGTGGGGACTCCGACTTTGACCAGGGAAGGTGGGAGCCATGGGAGGTGTGGGGCAGAGGAGGGACATAGTCTCCCTGGGTTGGGACAGGATCCCTGGCTGTGTGTGGGGGGCAGAGCTGGAGGGGGGAAGAGGGGACAGATGGGGGGTGGTGGCTTCCCAATGAGAAGCCACTTCCATGTCTGGTTTGCTTCCTGGTGACATGGGGCCATCTTGTTCCAGCGTCCCCGAGTGGACTTCCCTCTGCGTGCATCTGTGTCCTCCTCTGTCTTTTAAGTCACCAGCCATATTGGATTAGGGTCCCCTGAAGGACCTCATTAAGGAAACTGCATCGGCTCTTTTAAGGACCTTGCTCCAAATGCGATTTCACTCTGAGGTCCCAGCAGCTCAGGAGGCTGAGGCAGGAGGATCGCAAGTTGGAGGCCAGCCTCTGCAAAAGCGAGGCCCTCAGCAGCTCAGGGAGACCCTGTCTCTAAATAAAATAGAAACAGGGGCTGGGGACGGGGCTCAGGGGTGGAGGGCCCCTGGGTTCAATCCCCAGTATCCGAAAAAAAGAAAGAAGGCATCCTGGTCCTGAGGAGTCCCCCGCCTAGCAGGGAGCGGAAGTTCTGCAAACAGAGCTGTCATTTTGCTATTACGCCATGACACTGGATTTGGGGACTCTGGGCACAGAGGCAGGAGGAAGGGAGTGTCTCCGAGGGGAGCTGTGGGTTGAGCAGGCTTCGCACAGGGGGTGAGGAGGTGTTCCAGATGGAGGAGAGGGCGTGCACACGGGTGCAAAGAGGACTGAGTGGGTGGTCCCTGGAGCCCGGGAGGATCGAGATCAGAGAACTGGGCCCCTGGCCAGGGGCCTGTCCCTTCCCCAAGACCCAGGCTACACCGCCAGACATGCCCCACACCCAGCCCATCAGAGGACAGGAGCTGAACAGGGGTCCTGGGAGCTTCCCACTTCTGAGTAGGAGGGACAGACACAGAACAAGAAAGAGAGAAGCCAGGTGCAGTGGCCCACACCGGTAATAATCCAGGCAGCTCAGGAGGCTGAGGCAGGAGGATCAGGAGTTGGAGGCCAGCCTCTGCAACTTAGCGAGGCCCTAAGCAACTCAGGGAGACCCTGTCTCTAAATAAAATAGAAAAAGGGCTCAGGGGTCAAGTGCCCCTGGATTCAATGCCCAGTAACAACAACAACAAAAAAAAAATTAAAAAAAGAAAGAACTTTCTAGAAGAAAGTCCCTGATGTAAAATAACAGGCGTCCAACTCAGAGACCTTCTTCTGTAGGGAAAACGAGGAAGGAGAAGAACCATCTCGGTGGATAGGAGGTGGCAGAGGAGGGAAGGGTCGTGAGTTGCCCTCCCCACAGGGACAGGAATGCTGGGCGGGTGGGCAGGGTCCAGGTCTCTAGGGGACAAGGCCTCACGACCCTGAGAAACAGAACAAGGATCACTGTGTGACACTGAGTGTTGGCAAGGATGCGGGGAGAAAGGCCACTCACCCAGGGTGGGGACCGCAGGTTGGTGCGGCCACTCTGGAGAGCAGGGTGGAGAGTCCTCAGAAAACTGGGAATGGAGCCACCATGGGACCCGGCTGTCCCACTCCTCAGTTTATACCCAAAGGATTTAAATCAGCACATGACAGGGACACAGCCACATTGATTGCTACAGCAGCTCAATTCACAAAAGCTAAGCTAGGGAACCAACCTAGGTGCCCCTCAGCAGATGGACGGATAAAGAAACTGTGATCTATATACACAGTGGAATATTACTCAGCCATCAAGAAGGATGAAATGATGGCATTTGCTGGTCAATGGATGGAGCTGGAGTGAAATAAGCCAGTCCCCAAAACCAAAGGCTGAGCCTCCTCTCTGATATGGGGTCGGTCCTGCCCCATGGCTGGTTTCTCAGTCTTAGGAAAATGGGAATCCGGGCCTCCTCCCTCCTCAGGTCCTCACTACTGAGTCTCCTGCTCCATTCCAATACTTTTCTTTTTCTTCCTAGTACCCAGGATTGAAACCAGGGGTGCTTCACCCCTGAGCCCCATCCCCAGCCCTTTTTTCTATTTTATTTAGAGACAGGGTCTCGCTGAGTTGCTCAGGGTCTTGCCAAGTGTCTGAGGCTGGCCTCCACCTTGCGATCCTCCTGCCTCGGCCTCCCTAGCCGCTGGGATGACAGGCATGCACCACGGCGCCCCGGCTTCCTCTTGCTTTCTGATGATGGCTTTTTCTGCAGACTCCTGGGTGAATGCCATTATCCCTGATGTCAGTTTTCACAGACAGGAAAACCAAGAATCCCAGTAGTGACTAAGTTGGTCAACTTCCCCCCAGTCACCAAGCAGCAGTCAAGATCTGAACCCACGTCTCGCCCCTTTGCTTCAGGTCTGTGTTCTTTCCGCCGTTTTCCAGAAATTCTGCCCATGCAGACGGGTTTGATGGCACAGGGGCATGTGGATCCGTCAAAACATAGTGTCTCTAATCTATTTTTCCAACCCAAATAGCGGTGACAGAGAGAGAGAGAGCGCGTCGTCGAAAAAATCAAGCTCGTCTGGATTTAGAATTCAGTATTCTGCAAAATCTGGGTCATGTTGCTTCTTCTTTTGACATTTCCCCCTCTCTATAGGGTTCAAAGAATATGCAAGGGTTTTTTTATTTCTTTTTTTTATATATATATATATCACACTTTTTTTTTTTACTGAATGTTCAAAGGCCCTGGGGTTGCTTGGAAAGCCAGGGGTTCAAGCCTCATCCTGGCTACAGACTTCTGGTTCCTTGATCTACCGCATCCTGGAAGTTTCTGGGGATGTGTGTGTGGGGGGGGGGTGAACGCGTGTCTCCCCACCCAACAGCTGTCACCTGGGTAGAAGCAGCCAGAGGCCCCTTTGTCCCCAGGCAACTGGATCCCAGAGATGCCAGACAGAAGGTGCCAGGTTCCTGCCCAGAGCCTCACCCTTCCTGAAAGAGGATGCTCAGAGCCTCCCTGGGTGAGAGAGAGAGAGAGAGAGAGAGAGAGAGAGAGAGAGGGAGGGGGTCTGACTTGGGATCTGTAGCCATATGCTGAGCGTTGGCATCGTGATCCGTCTCCCAAGCTGTTGTTCAATTAGTAAAGAAATTAATTTCTGCTTTTATTTATCTGCTCTGCAAAATGGAGAGCCGGGCTCCCGTGCAGAGGAGGGGACATATGTATGTAGACACCAGGGGAGGTGGTCTGTCCCCCACCCCCTCCTTTGGTGCAGGGGAACCAGGAGATCCAGAGGTGACACAGGGAGGTCCCCAGGGTTCCCGGAGAGGGGGACTTTGGAAACCATCGGCCAACCCAAGAGGAGGAAGTGGCTTTTGTTGTGGGGAAACAGACTCTCTTCCAGGCCCACAAGCTGACATCTTGGACCTTCTGCCATCTGGGCGGGGTTTTTATATTTTTATTTTTTTTAGAAAAAGAGAAGAAACGGAACCTCTCTGCCCCCATGGTCCCCTGGCCCTGGGCGGGGGGGGTGACCCATGTTGTCATCTAACTCACCTTAGATGGCCTCCTTTGACTTGTGGCCCTTTCTGTTCCCCTGGAGTTGGGGGGACCTGATGTCGTGTTTGTTTTTAGTGATGATGGAATGTTCCGGTTGGTGGCCGTAAATGGACCTATAAGATGTCATTTCCTCACTTTTTTAAAAAATTAGGGATTGAACCCAGGGTGCTGAACCCCTGAACCCCGTCCCCAGCCCCTTTTTCTATTTTATTGAGAGACAGGGTCTCACTGAGTTGCTCAGGGCCTGGCTAAGTGGCCGAGGCTGGCCTCCACTTTGCGATCCTCCTGCCTCAGCCTCCTGAGCTGCTGGGAGGACGGGTTAAGCACCCCCTGGGTTCAATCCCGGGTCTAGTGGCCTCCATGGGACTCTGTGCCCCACTGGTGGACGCCAGGTCCAATACCAGCTTGGCATCTTCGGACGCACTTGCCCGCACAGGGCTGGACAGGCAGCCACCAGAAGATTGAGCAGCAAGCCCAGAGGGCAGCAGGGGACAGAGAGGGACAGATGGCCCGTCTGTGGCCTCTTGGCTGGCAGGCTGGCGGGGGGCTCGGGGCTCAGGCTGCAGGATGCCTCCAATCCTGGAAGATGGCTTGTGCCCAAGGACACTCTTTGGCCTCCTGTCCTCCTCAGCTCCCAACACCCACCCCCACCCTGAGAGTTTAGTGAGCATGTACTACGTGCCCTGCTCTGCGCAGAACTCCGTCTCCTCCCAGCAGGTATACAACAAGCGCTTCATAAGCAAGCCTCTTCTGCCACATTACAATGTCCCTAGCTGAATGTGCAATAGCGCTTGGTCATCTTCTCCCTTCACCAAAGCAGCATGGGGAAAGGGGGGGGGCGCTGCACCCTGACCAGGCCCAGACTGGGCAGAAATGTACAAATCTGTCCCCTTGATTGGAGGGAAGTTTGAACCTCCCCGCCCCCAACACACACACACACACCCGGGCAGAAACCACTTCCTGTGTCTGTGTTAGCGGCACAACTGGGTCCTTCCACTCTCTTGAGACAGAAAGCACCGACCTTTGGCCTTTGTCGAAATCACCAGAATCCTAAGATCCACCTCCCAGACTTGCTGGACCTTTCTCTTCTGAAATATGAAAACTATAGAGCCAGGTGTGGTGGCCCGCGCCTGTCAATCTCAATGGCTGGGGAGGCTGAGGCAGGAGGATCGAAAGGTGGAGGCCAGCCTCAGCCTGAGCCACTCAGGGAGACCCTATCTCTAAATAAAATTTAAAAAGCGGTTGGGGACGGGGCTCCAGGGTTGAGCACCCCCGGGTTCCATCCTCAATACCTTAAAAAAAATTAGGAGAGGGGACTAAGTCGAGTTCTTGCTCCCCAAGAATCCATTCCACCCTGATGCCCCTTGACAAGGGACTTTATTCTTGCTTTGGGTCTGCAAGGGCCAAGACTCCTACATCTGGCTCCTCCTGGGTCTGTCACGTGGTTCCCAAGGCCAGAGCCTCCACAATGACCGGCTGCC
>NC_138201.1:21483374-21615874 GCF_964194105.1 Spermophilus citellus
TGGCGGATGGTGGATGGATGGGTGGATGGATGGGTGGATGGTGGATGGTGGATGGATGGTGGATGGTGGATGGATGGATGGGTGGATGGGTGGGTGGGTGGGTGGGTGGATGGTGGATGGATGGATGGTGGATGGTGGATGGATGGATGGATGGGTGGGTGGATGGTGGATGGTGGATGGCTGGCTGGATGGGTGGGTGGATGGACGAAGAGAAAGAGATGACATATAAATACAAAAAAATTACATCTATTTTTGCAAAAACAAATGCTTGGAGGAGAACCCCAAAGATGATTAATAAAATGATCAACCACAGTGAAAAAGGGGGAGTTGGAGGCCGTGGGCAGAGCCCAACTTCTCTCTGTGTATCTTTTTCATCTATTTCTGACTCTTAAGCCAAATAAATGTTTGCCTGTTTGGAATAGAAAATCCATTTGAAAAATCAAAAAGACAGAAACTGATCCTGGGTATCAAATGCAATTGGAAATGAATGAATCTAGCTGATTAGCAAAGGAGCGACTTCAGCACACAGAGAGGGTTAGGGTTAGGGTCAGAAGCAATGATATTAGGCGACTATTATTAATTTATTTAGATGGGACAATAGTAAAATAGGATCATAGTTACCAGAAAAATGTCCTTTTTGGGGGGAGGTACCAGGGATTGAATCCAGGGGTGCTTCACCCCTGAGCCCCGTCCCCAGCCCTTTTTCTATTTTATTGAGAGACAGGGTCTCGCTGAGTTGCTCAGGGCCTCGCTCAGTGGCTGAGGCTGGCCTCCACCTTGTGATCCTCCTGCCTCAGCCTCCCGAGCTGCCAGGAGGACAGGGGTGCGCACCACTGCACCCGACTTAGTAATGTGTTTTGAAAAGGAGAAATAAAACCCTCACAGGAGAGAAAACCCGAGGTTTGGCTGAGGAGAGGTTTGGCTGAGGACCAGGGGGGCCGGGCAGGGAGACAGGTGGGCTGGGCAGAGGGGAGGCTGGGGGTTCCTGGGGGACAGGCTGGTGGGAAAGAGGTGCTTGGGGTCTGAACACAGGGGGCTGCTGAGAGGGGTCTGTCAGTCCAGGCAGGGCGACCCCGTGCACCTAGAGGCTGTGGAAGGAGCACTACGTCCTGACCACGGCACAGCCTCCGCGTAGAGGCCGCAGGAGACTTTAATGATCCGCCCCAAGTTTCCAGCAGGAAGGCGAGGTCCTTGTCCTTTTGCCCCCACCCCCGTCCCGCGTCCCCATTCTCTGGGGGCTGTTCCGCCCCCCCTGGGGACATGCTGAGGCTCAGGTAGTTTTGCAGAAAACTGGGCAGGTTGAAACTGTGTCTGTCTGTCCTTTCCTTCGTCCTTCAAAAGTGTCACTCACCGGGGAAGAGAGGGTGGCCAGGTGAAGGGGGGCTTGGAAGTCCTCCCACCCTGGTGATGCGGAAGCTGTGTGATCTTGGGCAAGTTGCTTAACCTCTCTGTGCTTTGGATCTCCTCATCTGTCCAAGACACAGAGAGGGAGAAGAATTCCAATGTTCCAAAAGGATCTGAGGCAGCTTTAGGAACTTGGTGAGACCCTGTCTCACCAAAAAAAAAAAAAAAAAAAAAAAAGTAGCAGAGAACCTTGGGTTTGATCCTGGGGGGGGGTCTGTTAAATGAGATGATATATTGAAAAAAATTGGAAAGGGTTCAATGAGATGCTGCGTCGATGGGTTCAAGGACTCAGCGGGCTGTCTTTTCTCTCTGGCTCCTTCTGCAGTCGGCCACGGGCAGAGCGAAGGGGAGAGGATGGTGGTGTCTGACTTCCACGTTTTCGTCAGGGACGTGCTACAGCACGTGGATGTCATGCAGAAGGACTATCCCAGCCTCCCTGTCTTCCTTCTGGGCCACTCCATGGTAAGCAGACCCAGCCCCTGATGACAGGCTCACCACCCCTGTCCTCCCAGCAGCTCCTGGAGGCCAGGGCAGGAGGATCGCAAGGTGGAGGCCAGCCTCAGCCACTTAGCCCCTGAGCAACTCAGCGAGACCCTGTCTCGGCCCCTTTGGCTTTTCAGGGAGGTGCCATCGTGATCCTCACAGCAGCGGAGAGGCCGGGCCACTTCTCCGGGATGGTCCTCATCTCACCCCTGGTTCTGGCCAATCCCGAATCTGCAACAACTTTCAAGGTAAAGGGCTTTCCGGGGGGTGTGTGTGCGGTCCCCCGCGGTCCCCCGGGTCGTGCATGCAGTCCTGTGCATTTAGAGCTAGAGGCTGGGTCAAAGGGCCAAGGCCCACTCGTCCTCAGGCTTCACACGCCAAAGTTTGCACAAGGATCCTTGTGTCCCTGGGGACCTGGGGACCTATAACCTCCAAAGTCAGCTGCTGCGTTTCCCCAAAAAAACAAAGGAGAGAGAGGGGGGCCTTTCCTGCTCTGTGCCGGTTCTTTCTGCCAAGTTGCAAAGGAGAATAGGCTTCTGGGTGTCATCTGTCCCCAAAGTCACGTCGGCTCACCCGTCACTCACAGGCAAGGCCTGAGCTATTTTTATTATTATTATTATTTTCTGGAACAGAACCTTCACCCACTTGGACAGGAAATGCACAGTGAGGGCAATTCTCAGCGATTGCTAATGGCCACCAAGAAGAGTGTTTGTTCCCTCTAGTTCCTCTCTGTCCCCTGGACTCTAATGGGTTCGTTGGGGATTAGCACGTGCAGGGTGGGGGCTGGGGTCGCCGGGATTCTCTTGACAAGGCATAGGACACTACCTGCCTTCTGGGGAAGGAGAGGAAACCAGTCCCCTCTCCGCGGGGCCGCTTGATCCCAGCAGCTCGGGAGGCCAAGGCAGGAGGATCGCAAGGTGGAGGCCAGCCTCAGCCACGGAGTGAGGCCCTGAGCCACTCAGCGAGACCCTGTCTCTAAATAAAATACAAAAAGGGGCTGGGGACGGGGCTCAGGGGTTAAGTGCCCCTGGGTTCAATCCCTGGGACCAAATAGAGTTTTTTTTTTATTTTCTAATCCACATCCACAGGCCTGATCCTGTCGCCCCTAGAGATAGGGTCAGGTTCCCATAGGTCACAGAGGACCTCAGCCATCTCAAATGGGAATGGGCTGGGCCAAAGGGAGCCCTGAAAACTGACAGTTCAACCAGAGAACGAGGCACTTGATTCACACTGAATTTTGACCCCATTTGAAGGACGTCCCCGCTGCTGGCTGAATCTCTTCAGTAGCAGTGGAGGCCGTCACCGGGGTCTCTGGGCTGCACCGCTAATGCACCTCCAGAGCACTTCATCATTGAAATGCACAAGGGACGCTTTTGCGCCCTGCTTGACACTTCCCATAATGACTGTGATTAAGCTACAGGACGCCCGATCATCCAAGGCTTCTGATCTCAATGGGATAAGATGGGGGTCACAGCAGAGGGAGAGCGAGTTCCATCCTATTTCATGGGATTTTTATTTTTATTTTTATGGTACTGGGGTCCGAACTCAGGGGGTGCTTCACCCCAGAGCCCCCACCCCCAGCCCCTTTTAAAAAATATTTTATTTAGAGACAGGGTCTCGCTGAGTTTGCTCAGGGCCTGGCTAAATGGCTGAGGCTGGCCTCCAACTTGCGATCCTCCTGCCTCAGCCTCCCCAGCAGCTGGGATGACAGGCGTGGGCCGCCACTGCGCCCCCGATTTGGGTTTTGGAAGAACAGTGAAGTTCACGGCATGCCAAGTGCATTCTGTGCAAAGATCCTGGACAGTGTTTTAGGGCTGGGAAAGGCAAAGGACTGTCCAGAACCCTCCCCAGGGCTGGTTTGGAATTTGAGGCTGGGGGGCAGAGGCTGTCCATTCCCTTGTAGGAGGCCTCCCCTCCTACATAGAAGCAAATGGATGTTTCTCCCTTGGAGAAAAGCCAGGGCCAGAGGGCTCTTCACGGAAGGGGTAGCAGAGAGACTATGGCACTGAGGTCCCCTCCCAGCCTCCCATGGGGCCCCCCCAGCACTGACCCGCAGAAGTGACACTTCTGGGCAGAGCCCGCCCTGTGACCTCACAGACACTCTCGCTAATAGATCACCTTGTCAAATCAGGAGCCGGCGGTCCCCGGGGGAACCAGGGGTCTCCTCTGATTAACCAGGACAAATGAGATTTCTCCTCACCCCAGACCTGATGGCCCTCCTCTCCCCGCCACCCCACCCCAGAAATCTGTTGCTGCTGCTGGTCTTTGGCGATCGTGACGGACAGCGTCAGATTCATTGGTCTAGCCTGCCCCCCGGGGGGGATGTGGATGCCCTCGATACACGCTCTGGTCTCCTCTGAAACACTCCTGAAAGCACTTCAGAATCTTTTTTATGTTTTTTTTTTTTTTAATATTAATTTTAAAAGTTTGGAGAGTAATTGGTTTAGCCAGGCCCAGGGGCCCACACCTGTTATCCCAGCAGCTCAGGAGGCCGAGGCAGGAGGATCGCAGGTTAGAGGCCGGCCTCCGCCACTTAGCAAGACCCTGTCTCAACATAAAAAGTAAAAAAGGCCTGGGGACGTGGCAGGCTTAGGTGGGCAAGTCCCCATGTTGATTTATTTTTAATATCTATACCAGGGACTGAACCCAGGGGTGCTTAACCCCTGAACCCTGTTCCCAGCCCTTTTTCTATTGTATTTAGAGACAGGGTCTCGCTGAGCTGCTCAGGGCCTTGCTAAGTTGTAGAGGCTGGCCTCCAACTTGTGATCCTCCTGCCTCAGCCTCCCGGGCCTCAGTTATTCAAAGTGGGCAACTCGAGGCACCGAGTTGGAGAACAGAGAGCCACGTGGAAAATGGCCAGCACCCTCCCCCTGAAACGAGGGCTCCTGCTCACCCCCAACCCCCCAAATCGCACCACCATCTGGTTCTTACATGGAGCCTCCTTTTTCAACAACAAGCTGAGCTATATTTAGCCCAGAAGAAGAGACAATGAGGACAGGGACTCGGGTCCCTGGAATATTGTCCCTGTTGAAAAACTGGCTTCACAAAGAAGGTGACAGCAAAAATTTCTGGAATTTTTTTTTTTTTCTGAAAATTTCAGAAGCAAAAGCACTAAAGCAAGTCCTGGGCAGTGTGGGGTTATTTTCTGTCTCTGGGAGGGATCATCCGGTGTCCGAGGCCTGGGGACAGAGGCGAAGTCCCCGGCTGTCCATCCAGAGGATGTCACTCTCAGTCTTGATCTGTGCTCGCCCAGGACGTCGGTGGATAACGAGCAGCAGGTCACAGGGGCCCCCTGAACCTCCCTGGGCAGACCCCAGGGCTGAGGGTCAGCGGCCAGAGGAGAATCATGTCAACCACTTTCCCCGGTGAGGTCCCTGAGGATCCGGGGCAGCCAGCGTCGCAAGATGTCCCTGTCCCCAGCCAGGCCAGGCACACGTCCATGTTTAGGCCCTGGATCAGGAAGTTCCTCAGGTGCACGTCCATGTTTAGGTCCCGGATCAGGAAGTTCCCCGGGCGCACGTCCATGTTTAGGCCCCGGATCAGGAAGTTCCCCGGGCGCACGTCCATGTTTAGGTCCCCGGATCAGGAAGTTCCTCGGGCGCACGTCCATGTTTAGGCCCCCGGATCAGGAAGTTCCTCAGGCGCACGTCCATGTTTAGGCCCCCGGATCAGGAAGTTCCTCGGGCGCACGTCCATGTTTAGGCCCCCGGATCAGGAAGTTCCCCGGGCGCACGTCCATGTTTAGGCCCCGGATCAGGAAGTTCCCCGGGCGCACGTCCATGTTTAGGCCCCGGATCAGGAAGTTCCTCGGGCGCACGTCCATGTTTAGGCCCCCGGATCAGGAAGTTCCCCGGGCGCACGTCCATGTTTAGGCCCCGGATCAGGAAGTTCCTCAGGCGCACGTCCATGTTTAGGCCCCGGATCAGGAAGTTCCCCGGGCGCACGTCCATGTTTAGGCCCCGGATCAGGAAGTTCCTCAGGCGCACGTCCATGTTTAGGTCCCGGATCAGGAAGTTCCCCGGGCGCACGTCCATGTTTAGGCCCCGGATCAGGAAGTTCCCCGGGCGCACGTCCATGTTTAGGCCCCCGGATCAGGAAGTTCCTCGGGCGCACGTCCATGTTTAGGCCCCGGATCAGGAAGTTCCCCGGGCGCACGTCCATGTTTAGGCCCCGGATCAGGAAGTTCCCCGGGCGCACGTCCATGTTTAGGTCCCCGGATCAGGAAGTTCCTCAGGCGCATGTCCATGTTTAGGCCCCGGAACAGGAAGTTCCTCAGGTGCACGTCCATGTTTAGGCCCCGGAACAGGAAGTTCCTCAGGTGCACGTCCATGTTTAGGTCCCGGATCAGGAAGTTCCCCGGGCGCAGGTCCATGTTTAGGTCCCCGGATCAGGAAGTTCCTCGGGCGCACGTCCATGTTTAGGCCCCGGATCAGGAAGTTCCTCAGGCGCACGTCCATGTTTAGGCCCCGGATCAGGAAGTTCCTCAGGCGCACGTCCATGTTTAGGTCCCGGATCAGGAAGTTCCTCAGGCGCACGTCCATGTTTAGGTCCCGGATCAGGAAGTTCCTCAGGCGCACGTCCATGTTTAGGCCCCGGATCAGGAAGTTCCCCAGGCGCACGTCCATGTTTAGGTCCCGGATCAGGAAGTTCCTCAGGCGCACGTCCATGTTTAGGCCCTGGATCAGGAAGTTCCTCGGGCGCACGTCCATGTTTAGGCCCTGGATCAGGAAGTTCCCCAGGTGCACGTCCATGTTTAGGCCCCGGATCAGGAAGTTCCTCAGGCGCACGTCCATGTTTAGGCCCCGGATCTCGAAGTTCCCCAGGCACCCATCTGGCAACAGCCATGAGTGGCGGTCCTCTCCTGCTGTGACCCCTGCCCTGATAACTCTGGGCTCGGCTGCTAGACGTCTGTGGTTCCATAATCGCACCAGCTACCCAGAAAGTTAACGGTGTAGTGACCCCTTGTCCTACATCTGGGAATGAGTGCCCCGTTCTTCCCGGGGAGGCGTAAGGCGTAGTTTTACCTGAGGAAAATCCTGCCAGGTGCAGTGGTGCAGACCTGCCATCCCAGCAGCCGGGGAGGCCGAGGCAGGAGGATCGCAAGATGGAGGCCAGCCTCAGCCACTCAGCGAGGCCCTGTCTCTAAATAACATATAAAAAGGGCTGGGGACAGGACTCAGGGGTTGAGTGTCCCTGGATTCAATCCCTGGGACCAAGAAAAGAAAACACAGTCAGTCTGACTTGACCCTCGCAGGGTCCTGCCGCATCACAGGTGGCCCTGGTCCCCATAAAAGGCGTGAAGACCCGGCCTTCTCTGCTGAGGTGGGTTTTCCAGAACCTCCTTAGGAGAAGGCCGAGGCAATCCCGTCCTCCTGGTGAGGCCTTTGGGGGCAGAAGCCTGAGTGGTGGGCGCCATGAAAACTCTGGGACCAGTAAGTGGGTGTCTCTCGTGTTCCAAGGGCCAGGAGCATCCACTTGAGCGCTGCGGTCACTTGTTCAGTCGACCAACAAGAAAAGTGTCTGAGCTGTTCTTCTCAGGGTCAGGAGCCGGAAGGGGAGTCGGGGAGAGTGCCGTGGGCAGTAGGCCCAGCCCTCACTGGAGGCTGATTGGATGAGCCCCATTGTATAGACAAGGAGTCTGACCGTCCATCCCATCGCACTGCCTGCTCGTCTCGGTTGGGGTGTGGCTCCTACCTGGACACCCTCCCTGGGTCCTGACCTCTGCGCTGACCTTGGGTGATTGACACCTGGGGTCTGGGTCCACCTGGCGTCCTGGGGAGCTCTGTGGCTGCACCAGACCTGACCTCACCTGTCTTTCGGGGTCCGGGGGTCGGTGGGGGACCTCACGTCAGCCATGGGGCCCGTCCGGGGACCTCCTCTCCCGAGCTGGGCCCAAGCGCTCTCCGCCCCCCACAGGATCACCAGAAGATATTCACAGACTTGGTGGAAAACACATCGAGATTGGTAATGGTTTGGATTCCACTTTTCTTATGGGTGAGCAATACCCTGGTCCGGCTTCCAGAACCTTCTCTTGGGAAGCGGTGATGGGGCTCTCGAGATCAGGGGTGGACGCTCTGGGAGATTTTTTCTTTCCAAGGCGGGAAGTGAGCAGTGGCCATCTGGTCGACCTCCACGGTGCTCTCTCTGGATGGAGGTGCCGCCGTCCTCAACTCCTGGCCTCCACACCCTTCCCTGCTCTCCACTCTGGCTTGGGGTTTTATTTTTGGGTACCCCTAGGGATCAAACCCTGGGGTGCTTCACCCGTGAGCCCTGTCCACAGCCCCTTTTTCTATTTTATTGAGAGACAGGGTCTCGCTGAGTGGCTCAGGGCCTCGCTCAGTGGCTGAGGCTGGCCTCCACCTTGTGATCCTCCTGCCTCGGCCTCCCGAGCGGCTGGGATCACGGGTGTGCGTCTCCACACCTGGCAAGAACTCATTTTCTTAAAAACCAACTGTCTAGACTGCCATCCCTTCCATGAGAGCCCGCATTGTGAGGTCTTGGCACTTTGGGGCGTAGACATTTTGGCTTGAGTGGTACCCCCACCAGGAACCTAGGTTCAAGGGTGAAGGTCAGTGTGTGTCTCTTTTGCAAATGACCAAATCGTCTTGATGGACCAGGATTCCCGTGCCCGGGTCCTGGCAAAAAAATCAGGTGACGGGCTTCAAAATCGGGACGGGCTGGCAAATGAGGGATCTGGTGGTGGGACCCATACCATGGAGCAGGCGCTGCCCGGGCTCTCTCTGCTCCTGCTCTGTCGCGGGGTCAGGGCTGAGGCGGCCAGTCCTGCGCTCAGCCTTCTCCTGGCTCCTGGCCCACCTCATCTTGCACCGCCGCCCCGTCTGGGTGCAGGGAGGTTCAGCATCCTCTGTGGCAGGGGGAGGCCACCTGAGTCTGACGGGAGGTTAGGGTACCTGCTAGGACAGGCGACAGGCCCGTGCAAGCTGGTTCCAAGATGCACATGCGCCCTGCTGCGTCCCCAGCGCTGCCCGTGGCTCCCACCTTCCCTTGGACTCTAATTCCCAGCATTTGGCACCTCACTTTTGAAACAGCCCCTCCCCTTCCCCAAGTGTCACCGAGGATGCAAACTGTCCTCTCTGCAGGCAGACCATGTGAGACCAGGGCTCTTTGCCCCCTGGGGACACTCGAGATCCCCTGGAGAGAGAGAGAGAGAGATGGGGGGGACAGGAGGACTTGGACCCGAGTCAGGTTCAAGTGCAGCGAGCACATAGGAAGCACCGACTGTGTGCCTGGGCTTGTGCATCCAGGGGTCACCAACCTGTGCTTGCATTCATCCCCAATTGATCTGGATGCCTCTGTCCCTGCTGGGTATTTGTGGGACCCCCCTCCCCCCAAAAAAGGGACTGGGGTGCAGCTCAGTCCCTGGCAAATCATTCAAGGTCGCAGCCAAGGAGCCACTTGTGGGAAAAGCCACCCCACAGAGTCCAGGGTGGAGACTCTGGAGATCCACGGAGGCTGATGTGCAATTTGGGTCTCGCGGTCCTTAAGGGGACTTGTAGCCTGTCCCTGAGGAAGAGGGGGGCGTCGATGCCACATGGGACTCACATTTCGCCTCCCTGCCTAGGTCCTCGCTGCGAAAGTGCTCAACCTTGTCCTGCCAAACATGTCCCTGGGGCCCATCGATTCCAGCGTCCTCTCCCGGAACAAGACAGAGGTGAGAGTCTTTCGGAAAATCTGGGGGGCAGGGGGTAACTTGGGGTCGGTGTGGAGGTGAAGGCAGCAACCCCTCACCCTGGAGAAATCCAAGTTTGGGTCCGTCCTTGGCATTCTGCTGCCCTGTCACTTAAGCCAAAGGAAGGATTGATTGGAAAAGAGAACTAAGGGCTTCAGGCATGGCTGTATCCAGGAGATCCAAAAATCCTATTCACCACCCTGGTTCTCCCCAATTCTCATCCCACCCTGGTCTGGCTTCATTCTCAGAAAGGCTTTTCCTAAGTGGGAAGGAAAGGTGGCCCCTAGCAATTGTACCCGAGCAACCTCCGTCAAAAACCAGTGACTCTTTTCAACAAAAGTCTCAGGGAAATTTTTTTTTTTTTAAATTGGGGATCTAGCCCAGGGGTACTTTACCACCAGAGCCACATCCCCAGCCCTTGGAGAAAATTAGTTTTTAATTGCAGACACGGTCTCCCTAAGATGCTTAGGGCCTTGCTAAATGGCTGAGGCTTGGCCTCGAAATTGCCATCCTCCTGCCTCAGCCTCCCGAGTCCCTGGGATGACTGGTTGTCCAAGAGCAGGTTATTGTGTCCAGGAAAAGGAGTGGGGTATGAGGGGGAGGATCGCAAGTTGGAGGCCAGCCTCAGCAGAATGGCACCCGGGGCCAGTCCCCCTTACCAGAGGCCAGCCTCGAGCGGCCGCAGACCTGAGACCTTTCTGAATGACCATTTGAACAAAGGGGGAAAAAATGGTTCTGAAAAGCAGAATCTCCCTGCGGCAAAAGGCACAACCTCAAGTTCCAGAAAGAGGGAAGCCCAACGTGGAGTCTGATTGGATCCCGACAGGCGGGGGAGCTGCCTTCCCCCCATTTCACAGAGGAGAAAAATGGAGGCCCAGAGAGGTCAAGTCACCTATCAAAGGTGGCACAGCTGGCCAGGGGGGCAAGGATGGAGATTTGAGCTCATTGGATGCACCGGCCTGCTCCTGGATGCCTCTTTTCCTGCTGGTGTGTTTGTTCCTCCTGTTACAAGGAGCCCCTGGCTGCCCGGCTCCGTGGGAGGCGGGTATACCTTCTCATTGTCCCAACACCACCCAGGGGACAATCGATGGCATCCTTCTTCTTCCATGCAAGACACCGTAGCCTTTGGGGTCCCCTCAGAACCTGCCAAAGTCAGTCTTTGGATCCTTCTTTGCAGATGTGGAAGCTCGGGCCCAGAGAGGGCAAGTCACCCTCCCCCAAAACACACAGCGACTAAGTAAGGATAGGAGCCTGGGTCTGTCTCCTCGGGGCCCAATGCTCTTGGGCAGCTCTGGGAAACAAGAGGTCACTTCTCGGGCCCTTGTTCTAGGGTCCCTAATCAGAAATTAAAGACAACAGACATCCCAGTGGATTGGGAGGCTGAGGCAGGAGGATCATGAGTTTGGAGGCCAGCCTCAACCGTTTAGCAAAGCCCTCAGCCACTCAGCGAGACCCTGTCTCTAAATAAAATACGAAAAAAAAGGGCTGGGGATGGGGCTCCGGGGTCAAGTGCCCCTGGGTTCAATCCCTGGTACCAAAAATTTAAAAAAAAAGAAGGCTCCTGACATCATTCTGCTGCTAACAATGGGGTCTTTCACGCTGTAGCAAATTCCCTCCCGCCCTGAAAATCCTCGAATGCCATTCCAGATAGTTCTCTGGCCTGGGACACCTTCAAATCCTTGGTCGCCACCCAATGTCAAATGGAATGAACTGCCCCCGTCTCTGTCCCCCCTCCCTGGCCCTGGATAGAAACAGGAAGAGAGAGACCCCCATTTTGGGCACACGTGGCCCTGGCCGTCCACACCCCATTTTATTTTATTTTATTTGAGACAGGGCCTTGCTAAGTGGCTGAGGCTGGCCTCTAACCGGCGATCCTCCTGCCTCAGCCTCCCCAGCTGCTGGGATGTCCTTTGAAGCTGGGTGTGTGGTGGTGGTGGTGGTGTGTGCCTGTCATCCCAGCAATTTGGGAGGCCGAGGCAGGAGGATCGAGAGTTCGAGACCAGCCTCAGCAACTTAGGTGCTAAGCAACTTTTAAGCCATTTTTGAAGAACTAATAAAAAGGGGCTGGAGATGAAGCTCAGGGGTACAGTAATTCTGGGTTCTATTCCTAGGACCCCCCCCCCGAAATTGTACCTGTCTTGGGGTACCTTGTGATGTTTTGATATGCTGTCTATAGAATCAAGTTATCAGATCATTCATTTTTATTTCCTGTTTTTGAAGCGCCTTCTAGAAGGGATCCCCAGAACTTGTGGTGGGTTTATGCAAACAGCCTGTCCCCAGGGTGTCCCAGAGCCCCCCCAACTTGGGATAACACAAAGTCACTTGGAGGCAAGAGTGCGCATTCAGTCAGTCACATGCCACTCAGGAGTAGAGGCCCATCCCGGGGACACCCTCTCCTATCTGGAAGGAGACCGTCGCCAGCAGAGGGCAGACAGGAAGGTGGCCTCCTATTTCCCAACCCTTCTGGTCTGACTCAGCTGGCCTCGGGGGACAGCGAGATGTGAACATGGGGCTCCGGGCTCCTGGTAAACAGGGACCTGGGCGTTTCTGCAGAGTCAGGCCAAGTCTTTATCTCGCCCCTGCCACCCTGTGGGTGGGCACCCAGTCAGCAAAGTCTCAGGAGGGCTGGGGACGCCCGATGAGGGGCCCTTTTGTTCCTGCCAGTCAAGTCCCTTGACATCTGTGACTCAGAGGGACCCAGCTCTGCCTCTTTGTGTCTCTCTATGACCTTTTCTGATCTTGCCTTTCTTTTGGGGAAGGCCTGGTGGTCCTGGGGACTGAACCCAGAGGCCTTGGGCCACGCAGCCCCGTCCCCAGCCCTATTTTGTGTTTTATTTAGAGACAGGGTCTCGCTCAGCTGCCTGGTGCCTAGGTAGCTGAGACCGGCCTCCACCTTGCGATCCTCCTGCCTCAGCCTCCCGAGCTGCCAGGATTACAGGCGTGCGCCAGGGCACCTGGCCTCAGGTGGATTTTGAGCATTTAGCTCAAGGGCTGCTGGGATGGGGCTGGCATGGCCACTGTCTGGAAGGGAGGGCCTGGGCCCTGGCCTTTCCCCTCCTTCTCGGGCCTGCCCTCTCCCCCACACATCTGGCAGCTACTTCCCCAGGCCCAGAACAGGGTCTACGTGACGTGGGAAAGGAAGCCAAGGCAGGAAGCCACTGGGGCCGCCAGAGCCATTCAACCCTGGAGCAGAGTCCCCAAGGGGCCGGTGCACTGGGGGTGCTCCAAGCAGGGCAGAGTCTCAGGCCAGTTTCAGGAAATGGACACAGGACACCCGACCTATGGCCGAGACTCACAGCAGGCGCGGGTGGAGCCCCCAAGAGCCCTGGAGGAGCCCGGATGTGGACACAGCAAGATGGGAGGGGGGCAGCTGGCCAGGGCATGGCCACCCTGCTGGGCCTGGGACCCCACACTACAGTGCCTTGAATGGGAAAGGGCTTAGTTCTCTGGCAGGTGACTTCTGAGCACCAGGGGGACCCGTCCTGTAGCTCAACACGTCCCAGTGTGTCCCCAGCCTGGGTCCACACAGCCCAACTCCCTCTCTAAAGGACCTACAGGAAGGGCCAGCTTTGGACCCAGAGGGTACCACCAGCTCTCCTGTTCTTCTCCTATTGGTTGGAACATGGTCATGTGACCATGCCCTGCTGCAAGGGATGCTGGGGAATGTAGTCTTCCATTGGGGGAGTTGTGTACCCAGCTGAAAATCAAAAGTTCTAGAGGAGAAAACAGGGATTGGGGTAACTCATAACAGGGGGGTTACTAAACTTCTCTCTGCCTGAATTTCCTTATGTGCAAAAAATGAATAATAAGCCAGGTGCGGTGGCACATGCCTGTCATCCCAGCGGCCGGAGGGAGGCTGAGGCAGGAGGATTGCAAGTTGAAGGCCAGCCTCAGCCACTTAGAAAGGGCCTAAGCAACTCAGCGAGACCCTGTCTCTAAATAAAATAGAAAAAGGGGCTGGGGACGGGGCTCAGGGGCGAAGCACCCCTGGGCTCAATCTCTGATACCAACAACAACAATAATAATAATAGCCGTGCCTCAGTCAAGGTAGTTACAGAGGTTAAATTCGTTATTAGATATTATATAGACAAACATTAGGGCTGAGCATTTAGCAAGAGCTCGGGTGTAACTAGACTTTTTTTTCTTTTTAAGCTGTTCTTGTTTTTATTACTCAACAGGATCCTGACCCACTGTCCTGGCCCCGGGCTGGGCACAGGGTGTTCTGGTTGCTATTACTGTAGGCACCAGGACTCGGGCAATCCTGAGCCCAGGGCTCCTCTGTGGCCCCACAGCTCTCCTCCCTGGTGGGCTGCTTGCACTGAAGCTGAGGTCCATGACCCGCTCCCGCCCAGCACAGCCTGCCAAACAGATGGCCTTGGCTGGTGGGAGTCACACGCTCAGCTGCAGGAACTGGCTAATCCGACTCGGGTGGCTTTTTACCAATGGTCCGCTCTGCGATGCTCAGTCTCTGGCATGGGACGGAATCCAGGATGGCAGGGGTGACCACAGGACAGCCGCTCCCCTCTTGGCCTGGATCTGGAATTCTGGCCCAGGCCCTGCAAGGGGTGGTGACAGAAGGGAGGTGTGGCCGTGGAGAGCCTGAGTCCCAGTCCAGTGGCGGCCTGGGCTCTCCTGGGGCTGCCCTCTGCCCCAACCGTGTCCACACCACAGGGCAGATCTCCAGCCTGCCCTGGGGAAAGTAAGCAAAGGAGCACGGTGGCCTTACGCCTACCATCAGGGCTTGAGACACTTCTAGAGCCTTCTCACCCAGATTCTGTAGGGCAGATGTCCCATCTCAGGCCACATACAGGGCATTGACTTGCTGAGGCTGGGTGTGGTGGTGCACACCTGTCATCCCAGCAGTCAGGAGGCTGAGGCAGGAGGATCGCCAGGTGGAGGCCAGCCTCAGCCACTTAGCAACTCAGTGAGACCCTGTCTCGAAATAAAACATGAAAAGGGCTGGGGATGTGGCTCAGGGGTTAAGCATCCCGGAGGTTGTCTCCGAGACCAAAAAAGAAAAAAATAATAAATGATGTGGGCCTAGCAAGGGTGAGCCCCGGCTTGCAATGAAGGTGACTTTTTCTTTTCTTTTTTTCTTTTTGGTCCCCCCCTCCTCCAGGTGGAGCTTTACAACTCGGACCCTCTCATCTGCCGGGCGGGGCTGAAAGTGTGCTTTGGGATCCAACTACTCAACGCTGTCTCGCGGGTGGAGAGAGCCCTCCCCAAGCTGACTTTGCCCTTCCTGCTGCTCCAGGGCTCCGCAGACCGCCTGTGTGACAGCAAAGGGGCCTACCTGCTCATGGAATCAGCCAAGAGCCAGGACAAGACTCTCAAGGTGAGCGGCTGCCCGGCCCCGCCCTGCCCACAGGATAGCCCGTAGCCCCACCCACAGTGTAGCCCCTCCCCACCACCTAGCCACACCCACATCCTAGCCCCGCCCCACAGCATAACCCCACTCACAGCATAGCCCTGTCCCACAGCTTAGCCACACTCACAACCTAGCCCCGCCCATGGCATAGCCCCGCCCCACCACCTAGCCACACCCACATCATAACCCCACCCATATCATAGCCCCGCCCCACAGCATAGCCCTGTCCCAGTTTAGCCACACCCACAGCATAGCCCTGCCCACAGTGTAGCCCCGCCCCACCACCTAGCCACACCCACCTCATAGCCCCACCCCCTATCGTAGCCCAGCTCCACAGCCTAACCCCATCCACAGCACAGCCCTGTCCCACAGTTTAGCCACACCTACATCATAGCCCCACCCCCTATCATAACCCCACCCACAGCATAGCCCTGTCCCTCAATTTAGTCACACCCACAGCATAGCCCCGCCCACAGCAGAAACCGCCCCACCACCTAGCCACACCCACATCATAACCCCACCCCATATCATAGCCCCGCCCCACAGCATAACTCCACCCACAGCATAGCCCTGTCCCACAGTTTAGCCACACCCACAGTGCAGCCCCGCCCACAGCACAGCCCCGCCCCAGGGCGTGGCAGGAGGCGGGCTTCCCTGTGGGTGTGTCTAATCAGATCCTGGAGGGCTGGTGGGAGGACCTGGATCCTGCCACTGTTTGCTGAACAAATACAGTGTCTTGAGAGAATGTCCCTTCCAAGTTCCAATGACCTGCATGGTCCCCAACCTCCCTGGGTGCCAGCCCCAGCAACCCCAGGCCCAGCAGCAGCCGGAGACATAGTCACAGAGATGCTGGGGCACTTGACAGTCTGCAGGAGGTGGCCCTGCGGGTGGACGAGGGACCTCGCAGGGACAGGCCCTGAGGCTTGGCTAGGTGGCCTGTTAGACCCAAGAGACAGCCCTGGCTGCCTCGGACAGACTCTCAAGGTGGGGACACAGATGTGCTAGTTTTATTTGACTGAACTGGGAGGAAGCCCCCAGATGAGGAGCAGAGCCCCTGCTGAGCCCCCAGGACACATGACCCAGAAACCCCGTGGGACAGAGCCCAGCTCCAGGGGGACATTCCAGCTGACAGGTCCTGCCTCCCCACCGGCGGTGCCGTGGCGCCCGCCTGTCATCCCAACGACTTGGGAGGCTGAGGCAGGAGGATCGCAAATTGGAGGCCAGTCTCCATAGCTTAGCAGGGCCCTGTCCCCTACCCTGCCCCCCTCTCAAACAAAAGTGGGGGTGGGCAGTGAAAGCCAGATGCTCCAGGCACAGGGAGCTGGCCCCTAAGGACACTGCCCACTCCTGTCCCCTGTGTCCACTCCCCACCCCCACAACCTGCCACCTCTTCTGATGCCGTAGCCCTGACCCCCCTGCGTCTCCTCTGATTGCAGATTTACGAAGGTGCCTACCACGTCCTCCACAAAGAGCTTCCGGAAGTGACCAACTCCGTCTTCCACGAAATAAACATGTGGGTCTCCCAAAGGGTAACCATGGCTGTCCCCAGAGGGGTCCCCAAAGGGTCCCCGCCCTGAGTGCACTGGCCAAGGGACCAGCTCATGGCCTGGGGGAAGCGGGCAGAGGGAGATCAGAGCTGGCTACTTCAGAGTGGCCTAAAAACCAACCAATCGCCAAATTGGAGGGACCCCTGGCGCAGTTAACTTTAAAAAAAATAAATCTATGTCATATATAAGGTTATAAGGCACTGGAACTACCCTAAAGGGTAGACACTATGCAAAAAAAAATATATATATAATAATAATAGTAATAATGAGAAAGAGAAGGGTGACAGGCAATTCCCACAGAGGGACTCTATTAAAATTTTTTTTCTTAAATAAGCAGGGCCCCGCGTGGTGGCGCACGCCTATAATCCTAGCCACTCGGGAGGCTGAGGCAGGAGGATCGCAATTTGGAGGCCAGCCTCAGCCACTTAGCAAGGCCCTAAGCGACTCAGTGAGACCCTGTCTCTAGATAAAATATAAAAAGGGCTGGGGACAGGGCTCCGGGGTTAAGTGCCCCTGGGTTCAATCCCTGGGACCAAAAAAAATAAATTAATTAAATATGCAGGGACTCTGCCCGCCTCTCCCAGCTCCTACCAGGTTCCCAGGGATCCCTGGTGATCCCAGGAAACCAGATGCAATAATCGGAGAAGTGTCCGCCCCTGGCCCTTACTCAAGCTCCCGCCCAGTGGCCCTCTCTGACCAGCCATGACTCTGTGGCCTTTCTCTGGCGTGTAATGACGTGGCCTGTGTCCCCACCCAGGCCAGCTCCTGGGGCAGACTCACGTGCCCTTCCAAGGCTCAGCAAATGACTGGCACTTCCTCCACATGAGCAGCCACCCGTGACCTTGCCAGCTGATTTACAATCCACTAGAGCCCAGGAGGGGCACCCACCTGTCATCCCAGCGCCTTGGGAGGCTGAGGCAGGAGGATCACAAGGTGGAGGCCAGCCTCAGCCAAAGCGAGGCCCTAAGCCACTCAGCGAGACCCTGTCTCTCAATAAAATAGAAAATAAGGGCTGGGGACGGGGCTCAGGGGTTACAGCCCCCCCCCCTGGGTTCCATCCCTGGTACCCCTCCCCCCTCAGAAAAGAGGCTGCCTTTTTTTGGGGACACTAGTGTCACCGATGCTATAAGAGAGAGTTGTATTGCAGATGAAGTATCTGATATATAATGTCTATTCTAAAGCAGAGACTATCGGAATGGGTGGCTGAGTGGCAAGGAGTAGCTGTCCCCCTGGGCCTGATGGTCCTGCTCTGCCACCCGGAGCCACCCTGGGAATCTCACGGCTGGCTCCACGGCGCCCTCTGGTGGCGAGAGGAGGGAATTACAGCGCTGAGAGCTGGGACCCAGCTGCCCCCTGCCCCCCGCCCAGGGCTCAGTCACGGCCTAAACGGGTGTCGCCCAACCTTTCCCAGACAAGGACCGAGCCTGACCTGGGCTTCTCAGGTGCCCACCCCAGCCCTGGCCCTGCCCGTGGCCTCCGTGTGAGGCAGCAATAACTGGGGATCCCCCCACGCCCTTGGGAACGCTTTCTCCTTGACCTTGGGACTTGCTGTTACCTCAAAAGTCTCCTTAGTGCGACTAGAACCCTCGGAGGGAGCTCGGCCGCTGGGGACACCCCGCGGGGTTGCGAGGGAGAAGTCGGGGTGCCCTTTGGACCCCTCTTGGGGGACGGGATTCTCCTCCTTCCAGGATCCCCAAAATGGAAGCTCAGAATCTGGGGGGCTCAGACCCTTCTTTGGGGGTGGCGGGAATGCCCTGTCCTTCTCTTGGGGCTTATTTTGGAGATAAGACCCTCCTGGTCACACATGGCAGATTCTAGACCCTACTGTGTCCCCAGGGTCACTCTCTGCCCTGACGGCTGCAGGTCTGCCTTCTCGGGACCCAGTCGCTCAGGAGGGGCTGAGCGCCCGAGCCAAGCAGGGACAAGCAGAAGTCCCGGGGGTGGCCGGGAGGCTCCCCCTGGACGCCTGGATGTCCTTCCATAGAAGCCCTGACAGCGTCACCAAGGGGGACCCACTTATGTGTCTTGTTCATGAGTCACTAATATTCCAGAGGGAAAAAAATGACCCGAAATGAGGGACCATCTTGTGAACCCTGGAAGAGGGGACAGGGGACACGGACGTGCCTCCTCTGTGGCTCCATCCGTGGCACATCAGCCACATCTGGAAGTGCCCCATGCTGGGTGGCCCCTCTGTCTTTCAAAAAGCCGGGCCAGCCCAGAACCAGGGTCACCATTGGCATTGACAGCTCTGTGGTGACATTCTGGCCCTCAGGGTCCTGCCCTGGACCGCGGCGTCGAGGCACTTGGGGTGGGAAGGGATACTGGGTCCCCCCTGGGGTCCCCCAGAGCTTGACCTTGAGGGGTGAGAGGAGGGCAGATTCCAGGAGGGGACCCCAGGATGCAGCTGGTCCAAATCCTGACTGGGACATTAGGCCCAGCGCTGATCCAGAGTGGGACGGTCCCCAGGGCCTCCAAGGTCACGGGCCTCCAAGGTCACGGGCCTCCATAGGGAACTGGGTTTGGGGCCTGAAAATCTTTTTTAGGTAAAGGTCACCCTCTGCAGGTGGCAAGGCAGTGGGCAGCAGCCCGCGACGCCCCAGTCCCTTGGCAGAGAGGACGGGTGGGCTGGGCAGCCTCCCTCGGACCCCAGCCCCCCGTCACCTTCTAGAAGGTTCTAGAAAGTTCTAGAAGGTTCTAGAAGGTTCCAGGGGCCACCACCCTCAGGACGCTCTGGACCCCCCCCCCCCCCAGAGGTCTCTGGCCGCATGCCACCTCCAGGCCCTACCATCTCTCAGTAGCTTTCCTTCCTCTGGCCGCCAATGGCCAACACCCATCTATTAGGATCCTGGTCATTTTCCAAGCCATGGACGGATATGTCACTGTCACCGCGGCTCAAGTCACATCCCTCCCGTGTACTGTTAGTGGGGAACGTGGATCAGCCTGGAACTCTTAAAGGAACCCATGTACGCTACCGCTAACCCTAATAAACCAGATGTTTTCTGAACGCTGTCTGTCTGTCCGTCCCACGTGACAGGCCTCCCTTAGAGGGGGCCCCCGGGACCTTTGGGAGAGACAGTGGAGTCCTGGGTGAGCTCTGCCGTGTCGGGCTGGTCGCCTGATGCATACTCGGGCACTCTGGGTTCCGTGGGTGGGTGGCCTCTCCAGAGCATGGCCAAGGTCAGATGGTCCTGCTCCCCTGTGGCCCTTGCTCTGAAGCAGCGGCCCCCCAACCCCACCCCAGCTGGCCTCAGGGAGTCTGTTGCCCCCCAAACAGCCAGAGAGACCGTTAAAACATAAGCGACCCGGGCACCGGGGCGCACACCTGTCATCCCAGCGGCTCCGGAGGCTGAGGCAGGAGGATCGCAAGGTGGAGGCCAGCCTCAGCCACTTGGCAAGGCCCTGAGCCACTCAGCGAGACCCTGTCTCTCAATAAAATAGAAAAAGGGGCTGGGGACGGGGCTCAGGGGTTCAGCACCCCTGGGACCAAAAAGAAGGAAACCAGAGACACCTTCAAGGGAACAACGCAGACCTCAAGTGCAAGCAGCAGCAACCTCTCCATCTGGGCGTTCCTTCTTGCAGAGTGACGGGGACTGAGCCAGCCGTGGGTCAGGGCGGTGACACAACTTCACATCTTGCATCAGGTTCATGTTTTGCAAGCCACTGGGTCTGGGGCCCTGAAGAGGGAATCTTAAGAAGTCCTGCCAGAATGTCCCCTCTGGTGCTCAAAATACAAAGCCCTCTCAGGGTACTCCACTTCTTCCCAAGTGACATGTCCCTGATCCCAGTTACAACACCCGACCCTCTTCCTCCAACCCCCAGGTGTGCAGCCGCAGCCTGAGCCCTGCCTTTGATCTTTGCTCAGCTCAAGGGGTATTGAGGGTTACGTAGGAGTTTTCTCAGCAGAGAAAAGAAATTATAGGATGGTGGAAAAATGAATTATTATTATGCACTTAGAGACTACAACTCAGGGCAGGGCTGGGCGAGGCACTGAGGGACTCACTGGGGACACGAGGTCTAAGGAAGGACCAAGCACCTTCATCATCAAGAACCTTCACTATCAAGAGAAGCGCTATTTTAAGCTCATAGTTTTAAAAATCAAAATGAATGTGAAAAAAAAAAAATCACAGGGCACACCAGATATCAACTTGTACCCAAACCCAGGGACAGTTTTATTGATTCATGTTGACTTCAAGTTACCCTTTCAGCTCTTATTGAGAGACAGGGTCTCGCTGAGTTGCTCAGGGCCTTGCTAAGTGGCTGAGGCTGGCCTCCAACTCACGATCCTCCTGCCTCAGCCTCCCGAGTCTCTGCAGTGACAGGCGTGGGCCACGGCACCTGGCCCACTTGTGTCTCAACAGACCCTCTGTCTGCATGGGTCCCCCCTGCTCTGATCATTCCAGATCCCCTTCTTGAGAATCCCTCCTTGCATTTGAGTGCCAGATTTTATTTCTTCAGTTTCTTATTTGCTTTTTTTCCACTGATTTTTTATTTTATTTTAATACTTTTATTTTTTAGCTTTAGGTGGACACAATATCTCTATGTTACATTTATGTGGTGCTGAGGGTCAAACCCAGGGCCTCACACATGCTCGGTGAGCGCTCTACCACTGAGCCACAACCCCAGCCCCTTGATTTATTTTTTATATTTGTTTTATTTTATAAATATTTTCTATTTTTATACCTGTGAAATCTTTTCAGTCGGGATAGAAGGCGCAGTGAAACCAGACAGGGTGGCCCTGACCTATAATCCTCACAACAGGGGAGGCTGAGGCAGGAGGATCACAGGTTGGAGGCCAGCCTCAGCAATTTACTGAGACCCTGCCTCAAACAAAGTGGGGGTGGTGGTGAGCTGGGGTTGTGGCTCAGTGGTAGAGCACCCCAGCACCCCTGGATTAAATCCCTAGTATCTCCCTCCTCCCCCCAAAAAAGTTAAATGAGGGTCAGATGTGGTTTTGAAACCCTAAAATCCACATTATAGAAACTAAGCAGAAATCCTCTCAATGCCACAGCTCGTCCTGTGTCCCTGGGCCCCCTCACCCCACACCGTGCAGCCTGAGTAGCCTCGTGGACTCAGAGGCCTCACTGAAGGCTCTGGGCCACAGGAAGTTCCGCCATATTGACTCCCTCATTTCCTTCCTCATGGCCCACTACCTCCTGGGGCACTGGACAGCCTCACACAGGAAATGTCTTGTCATCAGACTAAAATGTCAGTCCTTGTAGGAAGGGCCACAAAGGGCTCCCTGAAGAGGAGATGGGGTCTAGGCTGAGGGAAAATGATCCTCCTGGAAGGAGGCCCAAAGAGGCCCACCACAGTCAGAGGCCAGAGGCCATTGGAGGCAGGAAGTGGAGGCAGAGACAGGGCCAAGGAGGCCTGGGGCGTCCAGGTCGGCTTCAAGCCTCTGGCCAGCCTCTGCACTGGGCTGCCTCCCCACCCCCACCCTCCCCAAGCTGTCCCCGGACACAGGCTGGGGACCTGCCGCGAAGCCACTCTTTATTACCACGCATGCTGCCCGGCCCTCCCGCCCGGCCCCACACGCGGGAAGGGTCAAAGCAAGCCAGGACCGGGCTGGGCCGGGGCCAGATGCCCGGGGAGGGAGACCCCGAGAGGCCAGAGCCCCTGCCCCGGCTTTTCCTGAGTGGTGCCCGGCCCGGGGTCCTGGAAGCTGGTTTGTGCATTGGGGAGGAGGTGGCCACGGAGACCCTCCCCCAGGTCCTGGGTGGGCCAGCGAGCCCCCTCCGCCCACCCTGAGGCTCTCAGTGTGCAAGGAGCAAGAAGACTCCACGCGCAGACGCACGCGCACGCCTGTGCCCGAGGGAGGCCCAATCTGGAGGCCTGCCCGGTCACAGGCCTGGCCTCAACAGTCCAAGCCGATAGACACCAGCAGGTCCTCCAGGGCCCGCAGCCGCTGCTGGGCCTCCTCGATGGCGCTGTAGGTCTGCACGGTGCTGGCCACGTGGAAGCGGATGTCGTCCACCAGGGGGATGGAGTCCGTCTCCTGCCGGGAGGCCACGGCCGCGGCCTCCTCCCTCACGGCCTCCACGAAGTCCTCCCGCTCCACAAGCTGCAGAACAGGCGGGCTCAGCGGGTTGCGGACACCGGGTGCCCCGCCCACCCGCCTGTAACCACGCCCATCTGCCCCTGCCCCGCCCACCGGCCTGCTGCCCCGCCCACCTCCCGGTCACGCCCACCTGCCCATCGCCACGCCCACCTCCCGGTCACGCCCACCTGCCCGTCGCCCCACCCACCTCCCGGTCAAGCCCACCTACCCCACCACCACGCCCACCTCCCCATCACCACGCCCACCTCCCCGCCCCGCCCACCTTCTCGATGACCTTGGCCATGAACTCCGTGCACTGGTCCTCCAGCCGCGCCAGGCGGAACAGCTTGGCCACGCGCCACACGCCCACCACGCTGTCCTCGTCCAGCAGCTGGGCCAGGCTGCGGCCACACAGCCTCTTGAGGCCCGGCAGGAGGTACATGTCCGCCACGCTCAGCACGTCATAGGCCGCCTCGGGGGGCAGCTGTGAAAAAGAAGGGGCGACGGCGCGGCCCCAGGTCACCCGTGGCCACTCTCAGACCTGCGTGGGAGGGCGGGGCATTCCAGGGAGCAGAGGCCGCTCAGGCTCTTAAGCCTGGCTCAGATCCCCACCTGTGGGGACACAGGGACAGAAGAGAACTGAAGGGGTGCCTTCCCCCCACCCCCCGTGTCTTGGCTGAGCCCCCAATCGCATAGACCTGGGTGGACTGTGCTACTTCTAGCTGTGTGACCCTGGGCAGGTCACTTAACTTCTCTGTGCCCGTTTGCTTGTTCGGGTAAGGCGGTCAGGGAAGAGGAACTGGCTGTGGGGACTTGGGAGCAACCCAGGGCTCTGTCCCTGGCAGGGGAAGGCTAGGTGACCGACTAGTGTCAGGCTGCAGGCCCTGTGCCAGGCCAGGTACCCTGCCTGGCCAGCCGTGACATACGCATTTGCCCAAGACCTGAGGGAGTAAGGACAGGCATTATCCCAGGTGCTTCAGAGGCGATCACTGAGACACAGAGAAGTTAAGTAACTTGTGTGAGATCACACAGCTCACGGGGGCTGGTCCAGTGTGAAACCAATTCCCACTGTGAGCTGTCAAGAAGGTGGCCTTGGGGCCCAAAGCTCCTTCAGTAGGGGCTCTTCAGGATATACCCCCAGGGCAGGGCCAGAGGGCTGGGCCAAGCTGCAGGATAGGAAAAATGAAGTAGAGGAGGAAGGGAGGCTCGAGGAGCTAGGTAGAGGCTGAGCATGGGAAGGAGTCTGAGCAGAGGCCTCCAGGCCTGGGATTGTGGGAGACAGGAGGCAGCTAAAAGCTCTTTCCAGCTGGGTGCTGCAATGGAGATTGCCATCTGTCCCCTAGAAGGCCTCACACACACCCCTTTTGGTGCCAGGGACTGAACCCAGGGGTGCTAAACCTACCACTGAGCCCTGTCACCAACCCTTTTTATATTTTATTTAGAGACAGGGTCTCACAAGGTTGCTGAGGGCTTCACTGAATGATTGAGGCTGGCCTCCAACTTGTGATCCTCCTGCCTCAGCCTCCCAAGCCCCTGGAATGACAGGCGGGGCCACCGCACCCGGCTTCTTCTCCCCTTCTTAAAGTGACAGGGACTGTTTCCCAGCCTCCCTCATTGGCAAATGTGGTCACTAAGCAATCTCCGGGGGAGCGTGAGATCTGACAGGTGCAACTTTCAGTGATTCCTGGAAAAGGAAACCACACGCCCCCATCTTCCTCTTCCTCTGACAACAGGAAGTTGCCTGTGGCTCAACTTCTGTAAGCAGAAGGTGACGCCCTGGGCAGGTGGGTGAGCCTCAGCCTGGGGGCCATGGGTGTAAATAAAGTTTTATTGGAACACAGGCCCTCAGCCTGGAAATGCAATGGCTTCTGCTGTGCTAGAGCCAAGGAGCTGAGAGAGACCGCCTGGCTTTGACAGCCTGAAATAGTCACCTACAGAAGGAAGGTCTGGGGTCCCCTTAGGGGTGGCAGGGAAGCAAGAGGGAGAAGACAACCTGGGTCCCCAGCATGCCACCTGCCCTGGGACACTCGCCTCAGATCCTAACCAGAAACAAGCTTGGAGCTTGTGTGGGGTTCTTCTTTTGGTGCCAGGGACTGAAGCCAACGGTGCTCAACCACTGAGCCCCGTCCCCAGCCCCCTTTGTATTTTGAGTCACTGAGGCTAGCCTCCAACCGGAGATCCTCCTGCCTCAGCCTCCTGAGCCACTGGGATGACAAGTGGGCGCTGCTCACCTGGCTAAGCTGATCCAGAGTCAAACCAGCCTTGGAGCTGGCCTGTTTTGAGTGCTCGGTGACAGCACCGAGGCCATCACACCCTCAAACACCTCACCAGGGGGACGGCCAACAGCACCCACTGCCAACCGTGAGGCCTCACGCTGGCGATGCCTCAGGGTAACTGAGGGCAGAGGGAGGCACCAGGGGAGGAAGTGACAGGAGAGCCCAGGACCCCAGGAGTCTGCGGCCCTGGGTGGGCAGGAGAGTCGGGACCCTTAAGGACATAGGGTCACAGTCCCCACACGGCCTATCCGCTGGAGCAACTGGGGATCGTGAGGAGTTGACCCGATGCCCCTAAGGACCGGAGTCTGTGAAGCCACCAGGGCCCCTCTGTCCAAAAGGCACAGCGCCCCCCCCCCACGTAGCCCCCCCATGATGTCACACCTATGAAGCCCCCCGACATCCCACCCCCACATCTCCCCCCAACGCCTGCCCCCCAACATCACCCCTCCACGTCTTCCCCCCATGTTGACCCCCGACGTCACCCTCGGACGCCCCCTTCCCAAGTTACCCTGGGTCCACTCTGACCGCAGCATCTTCCCCCCACGTCTCCCCCACTGCCCCGACGTCGCCCAGCCAGAGCGCACCTCGGTGCGGTCACTGTACACGTAGTAGAGCACGTGCGTGAAGACCTCGGGGGAGATGCCTTGCAGGGTGACCACCGGGGGGTCCCCAGAGGCCGCAGGCTCCTCGTTCTCTCGGAAGTGGTCCTCCAGCAGGGCCCGGAAGTAGTCACTGCGGCCGCAGAAGAAGGCCTGGGGGAGGCCGTGCTCAGCGGGGGCCGGGCAGGGGCAGGGGCCGGGGCCGGGGCTGGGCGGGCGACCGGGGGACAGGTACCTTGTGACACAGGAAGCTGCAGCCGGCCACGCGGAAGCAGACGTCTGGGCAGCTGTTGAAGCCGTCGGGGCAGGGGAAGGGCAGCTCCCCGAGGTCGCCCTGGGACACGGGAGAGGGACCCATCGGCGCTCAGAAGGGTAGGGGTGGCCCCGGCGGGGAGCCCGGGGCGGGGCAGGGCCACCTGCAGCGCGCTCACCCGCAGCTCGGGGGGCAGCGCGCAGTCGGCCAGCAGCGCCAGGTCCTCCCGGAGCCGGGGGTCGGCGGGCGGGGGCTCGATGGTCAACACCTTGACGCACGTGCCGGGCTTGGAGGCCACTGCGGAGCGAGACGCGATCAGGGCCAGGCCCACCCTGCGGTGCCACGCGGAGCCCTGCGCCCAGCGCGCCCCCCACGCACCGAATTCCGACACCTTCTCGCACTTGGCCTCCAGGTCGCCCAGCAGGTCCCACAGCTGGCACTGCTTGGCCAAGCGCTCGCAGTCGCTGACGTGCTCCACTCCGATGTCCAAGCGGCCTGGGCGCGGGGCGGACCGATCAGGACCTGGAGGGGCCCTCGGGGACCTCCCATGCCCAAAGGTACGCCCTAGGTGGTGGCCTGGCGCGGGACTGAGGGGAGGGGACAGCCACAGGTGGCCCAGCGGGCAAGCCCAGGCCACTGCCCACGTCCCATGCGAGAAGGCACCGTGGCAGGGACGAGGGCCTAGAGGTGCAAGGTCACCCCCCGCCCACCGCACCTGAGCATGGAGTCACCTGTGTACAGGTACTGCAGCAGGGCTCCGAACGCCACCGGGTTGATCTGTGGGACACAGAGACCCCGGGGCAGGACGGTCAGGGGCAGCTGATCAGCAATCAGCGCATGCGCGGCCATTCCCGGGCCCCTCAGTGCCCCTGGACCACCCCCCCCCCACGGGGCGCACCAGCGGATGCCGCAGCGCCACGACGCTCCGGCCCTTCCACTTGGTGTCCAGCATGTTGGCGAAGTAGGCACTGCGCGCCCCCAGGACGCAGCGATGCGCGCGGAAGGACTTTCCGTGAATCACGAAGACCACGTCACTGTGGATGCCCTGCTCCAGGAGCCTGCGGACACCGGGCAACAGCGACACTCACTGGACAGCTCAGATCACGGCGCCTCGCAGCGTGTGCGCCCAACTGCGCATGCCCAGCGCATGCAAGCCCCGCCCTCTGCGCATCACCTGGTGCCCAGGGCCCTGCTCACCTCTGCAAGAAGTCATCATAGTAATCCCGGCGCCTGCAGGAGGCCGTGACCTGCTTGTAGTCCCGCAGAGCCCGGCGGATGGGGTCGCTCAGTGCCCCATAGAGACAGCGCTCGCCATCAAAGGTATTGGCCTCGCAGCGGGCTCCTAAGAGCAGCAGGGCTCGGCTATCAGTGGGTTAGAGCCTGACGGAAATCTGAATCTCCCGCCCCTCCTGCTGACCTCTCCACCTGGACAACTCATAAGCCCTGACGCCCCCTTCCCAAGTTACCCTGGGTCCACTCTGACCGCAGTATCTTCCCTGCAAGGTACCGGTCAAGGCAGGTAGACATATACACCCAGATCTGCAGTATAGACTGCACCCACAACTCTGTGGCTGGCCATAAAGGACACAGCCTCCCCCCAAAGAGGCCCCTGAGCACATTGAATTTACACTCCAGTGGGGCCCAAGGACAATGCACAGGTTCCTAAGCGATAGTTACATGTCCCCGGCGGGCTCCTTCTCTCACCGTTGGCCAGAAGGTAGAGGACCAACTCTTCATGCCCACAGAGGCAAGCATAGTATCTGAGGGAAGGAAGGATGGGAATGCAGCGGCCAGAGGCGCAGGGGCCCGCCGGGCCCGTCCAGACCACCCCACCAGCCTGGCACTCACAAGGGGGTGCTGTCCCACTTGTCGCGAACGTTTACCTCCACGTCTCGCTGCTCTAGCAGGTACCTGGTAGGAAGGAGGTCAGAGTCGGGGTCAGAACGGTCATGGTCTAGGGCAGGAGGCTCAAAACCTGCTTTTGAGCTGGGGGAGCCTCCCCTAGAGCAGGGCAGACCAGAGGGAGGAAGGCTTTTGAGGACAAGTGGACAAGAAGAGCCGGACACGGAGCATCAGGTGTGGCGGGGGATCCCGGGTGCAGAGGCCAGGCTCAGGAGGGGAGAAGGATGGGACGCTGAGCTTCCTGCACTTGGGAGAGAGGCGATGGGGCCCCTATTTCAGCCAGAGCCCTCCGGCTTTGGGGGGCAGTAGACTGGTTCTGCTCTAGAGGCAGGGGGAACGACGCAGCTCAGGTATCAGGGACAGGGGCGCCGATCTAAAAGGGCACACGTGGGACATGGTGGGTGACCCGGGAGAGAAAGTGAGAGAGGGGGTGATGCGCCGGCTCTGGGCAGACGGGCAGCCAGGAGACGGCCAGGGAGAGACCCGGGAAGGCTGAGTTCACTCAGCTCCGCGGCTTATCCACCAACTCCTGGGCGCCACCTGAAGTCGGGGAGGGCCCCGCGAGGCTTGGCCAGAGTGCCGCAGCCTGGGATCAGCTGGGGGAGGGGGTGTCAGAAGTCCCGGGCGAGGGCGGACCAAGGAAGAGGGGTGCCCGGGTCCCAACGGGGCGCCCCTGGAGCTGGCGCGAGCTGCACCGGGAGCCTCTGCCTCCGGGGGACCGCGGTCCGGTCCGCAGCGTCAGGTACGAGAAAGGAGCCACGTAGGGGGTCCCAGCCTGCCCCGGGGTCCGCATCCGGCGCTACTGGGTGGCAGGGTGCCCTCCTCCAGGGAGCCCTCGGGCTGCGAACCCGCCCCGGCGCTCCGCGGGTGGGAGCTGAGAGCCGCTGCACGCCCGCCGGCCGGGGCACTCCCCCTGCGCCCTCCCGGGACCGCGGGTCCTCACCGCACGCGGCCCACGTCCCCTTTCCTGCAGCTGGCGAACAGGTCGCTGGTGTCCATGGTGCGAGAAGCTCGGACCCCGGCCGAACAACCTCAGGCGGCGACGCGTCGCGCCCGGCGGGACGTAAACATGCGCCGCCCCGCCCCACAGCGACGCCCGGTCCCGCCCCCGCCCCGCAGTGGCGCAGGCCCCGCCTCTCGCCCCACAGCGACGCCTGGCCCCGCCCCGCAGCGGCGCAGGCCCCGCTCCGAACACGCCCACAGGCCCCGCCTCCCGGAAGTAAGAACAGGCGAGCAGCGGACTGGCGGCCCGGCAGTCCCCGGGCGGGTTTAATGAAGTCCCGGGCGGAGCGCTCAGAGCGCCGCCCGCCGCCCGCGGGCCGGGGTTCGCGGGGCCGGGAGAGGGGGCGCTGTGCCGAGGTCGCGGTGTGGAGTCGGGGAAAGCGGGGAGAAGCCCCGCGTCGAGGGCCTGGCCGAGGGTCGCGGTCCGGGGAGGGGGCGCGGGCGCGTGCGGGCTCCGCGGCGGTCTGCTTCGGGGCCGCGCTGCTCGATCCCGGCGCGGCCCCCGGCGGGCGCGAGGCCCCGGCCCGGCTGGCAGGCCCGCGCTCACAGGTGCGTGTCCTCCTCGAACACGTCCGAGTCCTCGGGGTCCCGCTTGCCCCCCATGAGCGCGCTCCAGCGCCCCGGGCCGTTGATGGCCCCGCCGCCGTTGAGGCTCGGCTGCTTCTCCTGCATCTCCGACTGGCTGTCGCTGGCCACGTCCAGCGTGGGGTTGTCGTGGCAGCCGTTCTCGACGAAGCGCAGCTCCTCGCCGTGCGACTGCAGCGGTGGGAGAGGGCGCTGGGCGCGGGCTCCGCTCCCCGGCCCGCCGAGCAGCCCCGGGGCTTAGTAAGACCCGACCAGGGGACCCCCTGAAGCTGGCATGCTCCCACTTTTCTGCTGCCACGCTGAGCTCCTGAATGATCCTTCGCACTAGGACACCCTGTCGCCTCCCTGGGGTCGTGCGATCCCTTCCAACATCCTTTGCAAGTCAAAGTCAAAACGCGCGCTTCGGTGGGCTTTGACCCGGGCCTGGCTCTTGGGAAACCTCCGCTTGGCGCTTGCGCAGCGCCGGGCCCAGTGCCTGGCTCTGCCACGGACCCTGCAGCGCCACGCTTCGGGGAGGAGGAGCTGGGGCCCAGGTGGGACCCCAAGGATGAGGACACATCCCCCTCCCGCAGTGCCCGTGTGGTCCTCGGCACAGCCCCGTGCACGGGGACACTCGGCCACCGGGCACTGCGTCTGGTCCTTCTCCACCGGCTCCCTCCCGGGCCCAGCCCCGTCCTGTCCCTGTCCCCGTCCCCGTCCCCTCGGCTCACCACGTGCTTGAGCTTGGGCAGCCGGCGCTGCCAGCAGTTGTAGAGCAGGCCGAGCACGATGATGACGAAGCAGACGACCCCGATGATCACCAGCACCACAAAGAGCGTCCCGTAGTCACTGCGCACCTGGGTGGCCCGCGCCTGGCAGCTACTTGTCGTGGAGTAGTTCTGAATGCCAATCTGGGGGGGGGAGGGGCCGGGGTCCGCGGCTCAGGACCTGGGGGGGCTGCTGGAGCTGGGGACAGGGCTGGGGACAGGCACCTGTGCTCGGTGGGGACTGGGGGCTACAGGCTTCCAGCTTGCAGCAGGTGCGAGGGGATTCTGGAATGTTCTGGTCATTATGGGCCAGCCAGCTTCACATCCCTGGGACACTGCTGGGTAGTTCCTGCTGGAGTGTCACTGATGACATGGTGACAAGCACACAGCCGGTGGTCTGTCCCAGGCCTGTCCTCTCTGCCAAGAGGCTGCTGTGCCCCGAGGGCAGTGATGCCAGGTGGCTGTGTGGCAGGCCTGGGTGCACCGGGATTTTAGTTCTTGCAGTTTCTGTGACCCATCTGCACGTTTGGGGGACTTTCGGTTAACAAGGGTCAGTTTGTCTTGCTAGAACCACCTGCCAGTGTCCTTGCTCAACTCATGTGCTTACATCCTTGCAGAGACCCGGCATGTCGTGGGGCCCAGTCCAGCGGCATCAGGGGCCCAGGAGGACAGAGTACCCAGGGGGAGGGAGACAGGTGCAGGAGGCCAAGACCAGCCCAGGCCTCCACTGTCCCCACCACAGTGTCCTGGAGCCCAGGACTGCAGAACTGGGGCAGATCTTGATAGGCAAGTGACCTCACTTCTCTGGGTGTGAGGTCTCTTGCGTATGGAGTGTGTGTCACCCAGAGGGTGCCCTGTTTAATCCTGACAGCCTGGGCGGGGGGAGCACCCAGGTCTGGCCCCGCGTGAGCACTGTGTTTACCAAGATAAAACACCAGCACGGAAACAGGGTCCCCTTGCATGTGACAGATAAGGATGTGGCCCAGGGTCACGCGTTCGCATCTACTATCACATATTGCAGACCTCGAGGGGGGTGAGGAACGCAGGGTCCTGCCCTTCGGGGAAGTAGGCAAGGAGACTGGGGACCTCGGCTTCCCCGGGCTGGTCCAGCAGCTGGGGAGAGGCTGCCGTCTGTCCTTCTGCCCAGGTCTCCCCAGGAGGCCCCAGGCATTCAGCACCCAAGATGGCAGTCCATGTCTGGCACCCCAGGTCCCCAGCGGGAGGAGCAATGGCGGCTGGCCACTGGGAGGTACTGGGCTGGTGGCTCCTGGGCATACCCAGGCTTCCAGAACATTCTTGAGGTTTCTAGAACCTGTCACGCTCCCTCTTCCAGGTGCTACAGGGGTCCTGCTGTTTCCTGTTTACCCCAACCCCCTCTTCTCCAGGCCCTTCCCTGACTCCCCCTTTCCAGGGCCTGGTTGGGAAGGGCCCCCAGGCCCACGAGGCCTCACCCCGCCCAGAGCCCCGGTCTGTCTGGGCTTCCTTGACCCACGTGCTGTGGGGCCCCTCGGGGAAGTCTGCGTGTCCCCAGAGCTCGAGGGACAGACGGGAGCGAGCTCAGGAGCAGCTCAGGGATCCAAGTCCCTGAACCCTTACCTCCTCCAGGCTCCTACGGATGTCACCCAGCATGGAGAGGACATCTTGAGTGGGCACCACCCCTGGGAGGAGAAGGGCCCCCATCAGCACGGCCACGGCCCCTCAGGGGTCCCTCGACCTCCTCAGGGACCACTGGCCTGAGCCCCTTCAACCCCACTTTCGGGCTCTAATGACACCCAGATCCTCGGGGCGCAGAGGCGCAAGCGCGCACCACCAGCTCCTGCAGAAAGAGGTGCGCCCTCTCTGCGTCCTAGGCTCCCTGTCCGTCCAGCTGACCTGGTGGGTGACCAGGTAACAGGTGTGGCCGGATGTCACCTCTGCAGCCCCTCCTGCCCCTCCCTCCCGCCACACCGTGGCGTCCCCACCTGGGCTGGAACGTGTTTCCTGGTGCCCTGCCCCTGCACCCTCCACCTTTGCCCCCAAACCCAAGCTTATCGGGTGGCCTGGAGCCTGCGACCAGGAGGTGTACTGTCCTGGGGACCCAGGGCCAAGGCCGCCCGCCATCCTCACCCTGTTCGCCCACCAGTGCCATGAGCAGGTGCTGCTGCTTCTCACTGGGCTTGCTCAGGGAGATGTACCAGTCCCCGTGACGGCCGCTGCGGTGGCGGGGCAGCACCTCCTCCACCAGAGCCACCAGCTGGAGCCCTCGGTGGCGCCGAAACACCTCCTGCAAGGTCAGAGGCCCGGCTCAGGGAGGGACAGACCCGTGTCACCCTGCGCTCCGTGGCCAGAGGCTGAGAAAGACCCTCGGGCTCCTCTGACCAGCTCTGGGGACCACCTGTGAGCCGGAGCCGGGCTGCGGGATGGTACAGGAGGACGCTGTCCCTTCTGCTCTGGCCGCTCTAGGTGAGGAAGGGGTGGGGCCGCCTCTAGCCCCCAATGGAGCTGGGAGAACAGGGGACAGGTGGCTGCTCCTTGTGCCTGGGGTCAGAGCACAATGGGGTCTCGCATGGGGTACAGAGAGGGTTGGGGACAGGAAGGACGCACATCAGTACAGCCACTGGAGGAGCGGTGACAGGGCTTGTCGCCTGCTCACCACAGCAGCGATGCGGCCCCCAGGATCTGGGGAGAGGTGGCCCGTGTCCCCTCTGCCACCGCGTGCTCTTATGCTGGGGTCCTCAAGAGACAGACGGCCCAGTGGCCCCTGGACCTGGGGACAGGGCGGAGGTGCTGGAGGTCGGACTTGTGCCCACCGGGCGCTCTGCACACCTGTCCGTGTCCTTGACCAGGCCCAGGCATGGTCACACCATGTGAAATGAAAACAAGGGTCTGGTCCGAAGGAGGAACCCGGTGGCAGGGGCCCAGGCTGGGGCTGGAGGCCTCTTGGCGCACAGAGCACTAAGTCACATGAGGGAAGAAACCCTCCTTTGGTCCCAGGGCCACTAGGCCCTCCAGCTCCTCTTCTTCCTGGACGTGCAAAGTAGCTACGCCCACGTTCCCAGCCTCTAAAGTCGGCCTCCCCCCTCAGGCCTCTCAGCTCGCCCTTGGGTGCCCTGCCACGGACAGGTCAGCCAGGGCTGCTGGCGAGGCAGAGCCACTCCCCCAGCCACCCGAAGGGAGCCCCGGCCACCGAAGGTGACAGAAGTGCTGCCTTTCAAGAGTGGGACAACTCCGTTCTCAATATGGGTGCAGCAGCTGGTCATCCCAGTGACTCAGGAGGCTGAGGCAGGAGGATCGCAAGTTGGAGGCCAGCCTCAGCCACTCAGCAAGGCCCTGAGCAACTCAGCGAGACCCTGTCTCTAAATAAGATATAAAAAGGGCTGGGGATGGGGCTCAGGGGTCGAGGGTCCCTAAATTCAATCCCTGATATATTAAAAAAGGGAGAAAATGAAAGACCCCTTAGAAAACTTAAAATGCAAAAAGCATTCTGTCTCCTTCCCTCCTCCCTCCCTCCCAGTCTGTTCTGTCCTTGTTTGTGGGTTTGTAACGTTGACGGGGCTGATGGTCCTGGGGTCAGGCTGGCCCTGGGACCCCGCCCCGCTCTGCCCATGCGCTGGCCGGGCACTCACACAGTCCACGTTCTCTGTCATGTTGAGGATGATGTAGTTCTTCCCGGCCAGGTTGCTCCAATCCTTGCAGATGACCTGGACCAGGAGACGGAAAGAGGGTGGCCGTGGTAAGGAAGGGTCCCGGGGGACAGAGACCTGACACCCTGTGGGAGGCCGGAAGACACCAGCCGCTGCGGGTCTGCGGAGCCAAGTGGGACGGGCGACCTCTACAAGGTGACAGGCTACTGGTTCTGCCCAGGAGCCACAAACCCAGGTGGCTTCAGGGACCACGCTGAGGGCACCTCAGAGAAAAGGGGGACTGTCCCTGGGGCCGGGCTGCGGGGCCCTGTTCAGAGACTGGGGGCAGGTTGCCGGGGTCCGTGGGTCACAGGCAGACCCTATCCTGGTGTGGCTGTGACATGTCCCCAGAGCCCCTGTGGGGACGATGCAGAGAGGTCCAGAGGAGGAATAAGGGGGTGTGAGGCCTGAATCCCAGCACTGAATGGCTCCCTGGGGACCCCTGGTGGCCCCTGGTGGGGTGTGGGGAGGAGGTGGCCCTAGGGCCATGGCTTGGGGTCTCTATTTGTCCCTGGAGAGTGGAGTCCCTGCTCCCTGGTCCCCATGGGACCTGCTCCCTCCCCACACTCTTCCTCCATGATGTCCTGCCTCCCCTCGGCCAGGAGTGGGGCCGCCGTCTGTGGACTGGGACCTGGGACACCCTGAGCCCCACGTCCACTGGCCCCCTCTGCAGTTGTGCTGGAGGGTCCTTGAGTCACAGCAGCAAAAAAGCTGCCTACAACAGACCCCTGCTGGGCGCAGTGACGCACTCCTGTCATCCCAGTGACTCAGGAGGCTGAGGCAGGAGGATCACAGTTAGAGGCCAGCCTCAGCCAAAGTGAGGCTCTAAGCAACTCAGGGAGACCCTGTCTTGAAATAAAATGCAAAACAGAGCTGGGGACAGGGGTCGAGGGCCCCTGGTTCAATCCCTGGTCCCCCCACCAAAAACCTGGCCCCTTCCTTCCCTTCTGGAAACTGTGCGTGTTGTTGGGGGCCGGGGTGGAGGGGCGCAGGCCAGCTCCCTGCTGAGCTTCTCCTAGGAGCAACACCAGCGGCCACTGCGTAGCAGTGACCTCCTGAACAGTGGAGCCAGGAGGGCCACCAAGCCTCTCCCGAGGTCTTTGCCCTGGAGTGTGGCAGATGCCCCAGGTGGGCCGTGAGGGGTGGTGACGTTCCTAGGCTTCCCTGGGGCTCTGGGGACAGCCCCACCTGACAGGCCCAGCCCCGCTGCACCAGCCGGGGTGGCCGGGAGGCCCAGCAGGGTGTGGCCGAGGTCCACCTGTGTGCGCCCCTCACCTGTGTGGAGTCCCAGGGGGTCCTGGAGGGCGCTCCGGCCACGGGGCCCTCCTGCGGCTGCTGGCTGAGTGTGTCTGGCCCCGGGGTGGCAGGGGAAGGGGTCTGCTCCGTGTCTCGGGGGGCTGGTGGGAAAGAGGCTGAGGTCCTAGGGTTGAAGTGACCCTCGCCTGGGGCTCTGGTTGCAGGGGACGGAGCCAGGGGCGGCAGGTCCCCTGGCCGGCCAGCCAAGTCGGGGGCCCCCACAGTGGCCTCTTCACGGGGTCCTCGAGGGACCTTGAACTCTACCCCGAGTCCTGCCGCTGGCAGCGTGGTGGCCGTGTCCTCCTGGCTGGGCAAGTCCTGGACCCCCAGGGTCACCGTGCTAGGGGTGACAGAGGGTGGCGACAGGCTGGGCTCCGCACTGCTCTCCACGTCCACGCCCGAGGACGCCTGGTCCCCCGAGTCCTCCTGCCGGGGTCTGGTGGCCCCAGGAGCCTGGCTGCTGCTGCCCCTGGGGGGAGAGTCTGGCGTCTGCGTGGTGGCCTCCGCCTGGGGTCCGGTCACAGGAAGCAGCTCGTCTTCCTCCTCGTCCTCCTCCTCCACCTCCTCCTTCTCCCTCTCCTCCTCTTCCTCCTCTTCCTCCTCCTCCTCCTCCTCCTCTTCCTCCTCCAGGGGCATGTGCCAGGGAGGCTCCACCAGGTTCATCTTGGGCAAGGATGAGGGGAGGCCCAGAAGGTCCTGGGGCTGGTCGGCGTCCTCCAGGGCACCCGACTTCTCCGTTAAGTCCGGGAAGACGTAGTCTAGAGACAGGAAAAGTGCGTTGGCTTCTTCCAACATGGACCTACTGGGATCCACCGAGCAGGACTGAGCGACAGGAAAGAGTTATCACCTGCTTACAGGGACAGGGACAGGGACACCTCAGTCTTGGTCACGTGGGGCAAGAGTGGGAAATGAGGCTGGGGAGGAGGGCGGGTTGAACACAGAACACAGAGGTCTGGCTCTTGTTTTTTTGGTCCCAGGGATTGAACCCAGGGGCCCTCAACCCCTGAGCCCCGTCCCCAGCCCTTTTTGCATTTTATTTAGAGACAGGGTCTCCCTGAGTTGCTCAGGGCCTCACTTTTGCTGAGGCTGGCCTCCACCTTGCGATCCTCCTGCCCCAGCCTCCCAAGCAGCTAAGTTATTTCCTGACTCTAAATAAAAGGTATGGAGACATGGCTCAGTGGTTAAGTACCCCTGAGTTCAATCTCTGGTACCAAAAAAAAAAAAAAAAGAAAGAAAGAAAAAAGGAAAACATCTTAATATTTTCAGATTCAAGATGAAATTATACCCATAAAACAAATACATAAAAGAATAAAAACTCTTTACTTCAATATAAGTCAGAACTTTATAATAGATCGATTCAAAAATAAAATTCAGTGCATAGCTGGGTGCTGTGGTGCACACCTGTCATCCCTGTGACTTGGGAGGCTGAGGCAGGAGGATCACAAGGTGGAGGCCAGCCTCAGCAACTTAGCAAGGCTCTGAGCAACTCAGCGAGACCCTGTCTCTAAATAAAATATAACAAGGGCTGGGGACGGGGCTCAGGGGTAGAGTGGTGGCCAGGCATGTGGAAGGCCCTAAGATCCATCCTTAGCACTGGGGGAGAGAGAGACAGACAGCCAGCCAGCCACACGGACTGACACGAAGGGAGGGATGAAGGGAGGGAGGAGGAGGAAGGAAGGGTCCGTCACACTGTGAGATCTCATGTCTGAAGGTCCCTGGGACAGCAATGTAGGTGACAGCATTCGCAATGACCAGGAAAACCTCAGGAGAGGCCCCTGTGGGGCTGGTGACAGAAGCCGCCATCCTGGCTCGTGGGGGGGCGTGCGGGCACTGACAGAGTTGGGGACCTTCTAGAAGAGCCCGACTCAGTCGACAGACTGGACCAGGCGTGCGGAGGGTGCGCTGAGCCCACGAGGCTGGGGAGATCCTGGAGGCCAGTGCCTCCCACAGTCCTTCTGCTCAGTTGGAGGCCGAGTTTCCAGAAGCTGGACGCCCCCACCCCTGGCCACCTTCCACTGTGTGGCTCCTCTAACCCTGTTGGTGGCACTGGTCATGCTATTGACAACAGTACCTGGCCATGGGGGACTCAGCCACGAACTGACCTGTCCACACTTCTGCAAGCTCTTAACCCTCTGGCTTGGGGTTTTAGGCAAATCACATGGGAATGTCGCGATCCGTGATTCCTAACGTCCTAACGCCTGTATCTTAAGTGTTGGAGGGTGAGTGCGTCCTCTCCATCGGTGACACTAAACCCCGAGCTCTGTGGCTGGGAGGCTGAGGCAGGAGGATCGCAAGTTGGAGGCCAGCCTCAGCCATTTAGCAAGACCCTGTCTCAAAACACAAAATGAAAGACCTAAGGACGTGGGCTGGTGGCAAAGTGCCCCTGGGTTCGGTTCACGTCACCATAAGAAGAAAAGGCTAGAATTGTCCCGGACATGGAACAGAGTCCCACTATTGTGATGCACTGATAAAAAGAAGACAAATATACACCCCCAAGGTGCTGCCTCCAGGGACCCACTTCCTCCAGCCACAGCCTGCCTCCAGCTGTTGAGGCTGGCCTCCAACCTGCGATCCTCCTGCCTCAGCCTCCGGATGGCTGGGACCAGAGACATGCCCTATGCTGGCGAGGCGGGATGCAGAGCGGGCTCCCGGCCTCCAGGATGGCCACCCTCTCACAGATGACCTTCGGCACCAGCTGAAATATTAATGAACCGACTCCTCCATTCAACTTGGGAATTTAAACAGGCATCTGGGGGCCGGAGTCCTTGGATGGTCACTTTAAATGTCCTTTTAGGTTAATGTCAAATCGCTGAAAATTGTCCCCTGAGTGTAAGTCTCAGGCCAGTTATTCAAGCAAGCGATAATGCAAAACCACTCAAAAGTCAAAGGAGATTTGTGAGACACGGAGGAGAACAGGAAGATCTTTTCAGTACGATTAAAACTACTTTTTAATGGCCAACCTCAGTCGGCATCCAAGAAATGCAGATTAAGGGTGGAGGACTAACTGGGTGACAGAGCGCCTGCCTGGCATGCGAGAGGCCCTGGGTTCCATGCCCAGCACTGCCCAAAAGAGAAAAGAAAAAATGAAAAAACAGAGGGCAAGTCAAGAGTGGTGGCCCACGCCTGTGACCCCAGCAGCTTAGGAGGCTGAGGCAGGAGGATCGCCAGGTGGAGGCCAGCCTCAGCAGCTCAGCGAGGCCCTGAGCAACTCAGGGAGACCCTGTCTCTCAATGAAATGTAAAAATGGCTGGGGACGGGGGGCTCAGGGGTTGAGGACCCCTGGGTTCAATCCTGGTACCAAAAAAGAAAAAAAAAATCAGACATTCAGAAAATAGAGTTTCCCTTCTGCCCCAAGGCAACGATTAAAGAAGCAGCAGATCAGCCCAGCCTCCGCGCTGCAAGAAGGGACAAGACGACAAGTCCCTGTTGCCCTGGATATTTCTGTGACAATTCTGGGGCTGGAGAGGTGTGTTTGCCGGCTTGGGAGGAGGAGGTAGGAGAAGCACCGAGAGGTGCACACGGCAGCCCCTGTATCTAAGGGTCTATTTTATAGACACGTTTCCCACAAGGGACAGAAACCCTCAGAGAACCCCACATGCAGCATTCATGACTCTGGGTGATGGGATGATGGGTAAATTTATTTTCTTCTTTTATTTGCACTTAATTTTTTTTTTTTTGGCACCAGGGATTGAACCCAGGGGTGCTTCACCCCTGAGCCCTGTCCCCAGCCCCTTTTTCTATTTTATTTAGAGACAGGGTCTCGCTGAGTGGCTCAGGGCCTCGCTAAGGGGCTGAGGCTGGCCTCCACCTTGCGATCCTCCTGCCTCAGCCTCCTGAGCTGCTGGGATCACAGGGGTGCACCACCCCATGCCTGGCTGCATTTAATTTTTTTATCTGCTGTGTATTACCAGCATAAAATAAAAATTGCAGGGCTTGCTTTTCCCCCAGTGTGTAGGTAAAAGGGATTCCTTGGATGCTCCTGTCACTGGGCTCTACAGGTATCTGCCCATGGCTCTTGGTGATCATCCCCAGTAAGGGTGCGATGGCCCAGAGCTGGGGACCATCCCTCACAGACACAGTCCAAAGAGGGTCTGCTGTGCCCAGAGCATCTCCAGGTCTGGCAGACGGCCGTCCTGATGATCTGGTCTCTCCAGACTTCACACAGAGGAAAGGGCAGCCGACCCTGAAGCGGAAACCTCAGGCTTGGGACTTCGCTCTGCCTCTGTGTGATCCGGTGTCACTTTAAAATCTCTGTAACCCAGTGTCCTTAGCTACCACGGAGATATTAATCACGCCTGCTTTTACGGGTTTTGTAGATCTGCTCTGACATTTAAAAAAAGAAAAATTCACTTCCAAATGATGTGCCAAGCAGGGCACAGGGGCATATGCCTGTCATCCCAGCAGCTCAGGAGGCCGAGGCAGGAGGATCACTAGGTGGAGGCCAGCCTCAGCCACTCAGTGAGGCTTTAAGCAACTCAGCGAGACCCTGTCTCTAAATAAAATATAAAAAGGGCTGGGGACGGGGCTCAGGGGTTCAGCACCCCTGGGTTCCATCCCTGGGACCAAAAAAATGATTTAAAAAAGGGGGGGCTCTGTCAGTTTTTCTGCGGGGTCGCATCGGGCTGGCGTGGAGGAGTGTGCAGACCTGAGATGAGGAACAGACCAGCCACGGGGAGGCCTCCAGATGGCGACAAGGCTCAGGTTCAAGGAGTGACAGTGGTTCTCCTCAGGAGACCTGGGGCAGCCCACGGAGATCAGCAGACCCAGGAGGCAGCCGGGCTTCCGAGCGCCCCCCTGTGGCCTCAGGAGGAAGGACGAGGCGCAGCGGCCTCTCCGACCCGGCCTCCCAGACCCGGGAGGGAAACTGCTTCATGACCCTTCCACACGGGGTCCACGTGGCGACAGGTCTCAGTGGGAGAGGGCAGTGAGACCCCACCTTACACCATGCGCCATAATAAATTACGGTAGATTAGAGAAGGAAGGAAGGGAGGAGTGCGTATTTCAGTGACGCAAAGTCTAGTCATAAAGCCAAGAAAAACAGGCAAAAATGTTTAGAAACATCTAGAAAGAAAGACACTGTCAAGCTTAAAAGATGAGTGTGTCAAATATTACCATAAGGCAAATGAAAGTAGCTGGCCGGGCGCAGTGGTCCAGGCCTGTCATCCCAGCAGCCCGGGAGGCTGAGGCAGGAGGATCGCAAGGTGGAGGCCACCCTCAGCCACTTAGCCAGGCCCTCAGCAACTTAGAGAGACCCTATCTCTAAATAAAATCCAAAATAGGGCTGGGGATGGGGGTCAGGGGTTAAGCACCCCTGGGTTCAATCCCTGGTACCAGAAAAAAAAGTGGGGAACACAGAATAGGGCCTCACTAAATAAAGAGTGGTTAGTATTAAAGAAGCACAGACTCCCGGGGACTTGGCTTTGGTGTCCCGCGGACCCCAGTGCGGTGAACCTCGGTGCGGGTCACAGGGGATGCTGGCAGGGGCCCGCCCCCGCCCTTGCGGCCGCCCCACGCTCGCGCATGCGCAGGGCGGGAAGCGCTACCTGCGGTGGGCCCCAGGTCGAGGCTGGAGGCGTTGAGCTCCTCCTCCTCCCAGAAGTACTGAGGCGGCTGCAGGATCCGGGACTCCTCGCTCTCGTCGCTGGGGAAGCCCGAGCCAGGGGCCCCCAGGCCGGCTCCCAGGCCCATGGACTCACTGGGCTCCTCCCCGTCCAGCGGCTCCAGGCCGGTGGGCAGCAGCAGGTCCAGCAGAGAGGTGGACGTGAGGCCCTCGGGGCCAGGCTCATCGGTCCCGGCTGCACGGGAACCCAGGGACACTCCTGTTCGGACATAAAGGCCAGACGTTAGGAGAGGCCAAGGGCGGCCCTGGGGCGCTTGACCCCTCAGCCACTGCGCAGCCCTTTTTATTTTTTATTTAGAAACAGGATCTCACTGAGTTGCTCAGGGCCTTGCTAAGGTGCTGAGGCTGGCCTCCACTCGTGATCCTCCTGCCTCAGCCTCCCGGGCCACTGGGATTCGATTTTGTCTCTAACCATCACCTGTCACAAAGAAGATGCCAGAGGCCGGGGATTTCAATGACATCTCTAATACCCAAGGGCGGCCAGGGGATTCTAAGATGCCATCTTCATTTCAAAAAAGGAACAATTGCTCAGACCTCCATGTGACAGTGGCTAAGGGGAGATAGAGGGAGATGGTAGGGGACAGAGGACTCAATTGACTTGGCACCCTCTGAGCTGGGCACGGTGGCACACGCCTGTATACCCAGCTGATCCGGAGGCTGAGGCAGGAGGATCGCAAGTTGGAGGCCAGCCTTAGCCACTCAGCAAGACCCTGCCTCCAAATAATAATAATAATAATAATAATAATAATAATAATAATAAAGGTCGGGGATGTGGCTCAGTGGTAAAGTGCCTCTGGGTTCAATCCTCAGTACAAGAAAAAAAAATCTAATACTATTGGGGTCATGTGCTAAATGCTTTGCAAACAGTGTCTGAATTTTGACCTCCACAGCCACCTTATGGGGTGGTAGATCCTGAAAGAAACAGGCCCATTCAGACTGTTCTACCAGAAACTAGGGAGCCCCAGGGTTTGAGGGGTCTCTGCACCCTGCATACCTGTCGCAGCACCAAGAAGGACCCCCCCCCCCCAGGGCAGCGCCTGGCCCCGCGGTGGGAGGAGGCGCCAGGAGTCAGGAGCAGTGTTTCCAAGACAGAAAATGACGGGTTGACTGAGCCAAGAAGGTCACTGAGAGTCCCCGTGGCTTCAGAGCAAGCACCGGGGTGACAGGTAGAAACGTGGGTCAGAGGCCACATGCAGTGGTGCACGCCTGTCATCCTGGTGGCTCTGGAGGCTGAGGCAGGAGGATCCCAAGGTGGAGGCCAGCCTCAGCAATTTAGTGAGGCCCTAAGCAACTCAGCGAGACCCTGTCTCTAAGTAAATAATAAAAAGGGCTGGGGACGGGGCTCAGGGGTTAAGGGCCCCTGGGTTCCATCCCTGGGACCAAATTATCATCATCGTCATCATCATCCACGGGCCTTGAACTCCAAGACGTGGAGTCACAGCTACAGGGAGGCCCTGGGGCGAGGCTGAGAGCTGGGGAGGCAGTGACCTTGCTCCCCTAGTGCCTGCTCTGTGGCCAGTTCCCTGAGGAGCCCTGGCCGGGAGACCTGCCCACAGGGGAGCCAGGAATCACCCCTCAGGAGACTCCTGTGCTTGGGGACAGCACGGTCAAGGTCTAAGGTGGCACTTCCAGGTGGACTTGGCTCCAAGCCCGGACCCCGCGTCCACACCAGGGACTCAGATGCAGAGCCAGGCGCCTGGGTGGGGTGGTTCCTAGAGCCGAGGTCCTCAGAGCCCCAGAGCTACGGCCACCGATGTGGGTCCACCTTCCTTGGAGAGTGCTCTGTCCCCAGGAATGGGTGCCCCCAGTGGCCCATGTGTGAGATGGTGCAGGAAGGCTGAGAGGTGACTGGGTTCCATGACCAGAGGTGGGGCCGAGACAGTGGGTTCATCTGGAGATGAGCCAGGAACAGCTGCATGCTGGGGGGAGGCTGGGGAAGGAGGCCAGGCGGGGGCGAGGCTGGGGAAGGAGGCCACCAGGAACGCGCCTCTGAGGTCTGTGTTTTGTCCCTGGGGAGCAGGGCTCTCTTCACCTCCTGGTGGCCATGTCCTGAGCTGCTGTCCTCCTCCACCCCCTTCTGCCATGATGTCCTGCGTCACCTGAGGCCCAGAGCTGTGGAGTCCGCCGACCACAAACTGAACCTCTAAAACCAGACTCCAAGTAAGCTCTCCTCCCTGCAGTGGGTCTGGCCAGGCCTTTTGGTGACTGAAGACGGAGCAGCCTGACGCACGTGGACTTTGGCCCTCGGATCCTTTCTACCCAGGCCTCGCAGGACCTTCCCCTCCGACCCCCTCCGCCATCTCGGGGTGCCCCGGCTGCTGTCCTGGGGCTCCCCAGCCCTGGAAAGACCACAACAGGCAGACGGGAAAGGGACAGGGTGCCCCCTGCCGCCACAAAACCCGCCTTATCAGAGTCCCCCGTTCCTGTGGTAGACACAGTGCCCAGTCCTGGCCCCGATGACCTCTGGGGACACAGCTCCGCAGCCCGACCTGAAGCCCCACTCCCCACCCCTGAACTTGACCCGCGGCCTCTCTGAGCCCCTGGTGGAGGGGAGGCAGGTGGCGTCTCCATGGGCACACTCAGAGGGCTCTGTGACACTCCACAGTCCCAGGGCTTTGGGCTGGGCTAGCGGGGCTGGCGCTGCAGAGTGACCGCCCACAGAAAACACGGCCAGTGGTCCCAACTGAAACTGGAAGGAGTCCCCAAAGCCCAAGAACCCCTGGCTGAGGGCCACCTGCACTGGCCTCCTGCAGACGCGAGGGTGGACACGGGTGTTGTCCCACACCTTCAGAACCCCAGGGCACAGGGGCAGCTGGGGGGCTTGTTAAACAGGAGGACGAGACCCCACCCCGGAGCCGGAGTCCAGGGGCTCTGCAAGGAAGCCCAGGAGCCTTCAGTCTCTAGCAAATTCCCCACTGATGCCCATGGCCCAGGGGTCACACCTAGGGAACAGCCGCGCTGAGCCGCTAAATTTGGGGGTGATTTGTTACGCAGAACTAGCTGACGGATACAGCCAGAGAATCCTAATGCAGTTCTCCTTGCAGATACGAGTGGGGCCTGAGTGGTGATTTCCTTTATCTGTCCCCCACCCATCCACGCACCCACCCGTCCATTGACAGAGACCTCACAGCAACAGGGTCGCGGCAGGTGCTGACGTGCCCTGGACACTAGGGATGGAGCAAGTTCAAAGGCAACTAGTGGATGTCTGATGATGGTCTCTTGAGCTCAGAGGGGCATCCTCCGGGTTTGCCCCACCTGAATGCAAAAGCCAAGCCGTCAAGAGGCACACGGCAGCAGGGCGCAGTGGCGCACGCTGTCATCCCAGCAGCTTGGAAGGCTGAGGCAGGAGGATTGCAAGTTGGAGGCCAGCCTCAACCAAACCGAGGCCCTGAGCCACTCAGTGAGACCCTCTGTCTAAATAAAATAGAAAACAGGGCTGAGGACGGGGCTCCGCGGTCAAGGGCCCCTGGTAGGAAAAGAGGAAGAAGGAAGAGGAGGAGGAGGAGGGGCTTTGGACACATTTCAGGCCTCCTGGCCTCTACAGGAGTTCTTTTAGCACCTCCCATAAAAACTCGCGTCTCCTCCAACCACCCTTGGCTTTGGTGGTGTGTATGAGTCACACCTTGCCTGTAAGTGTGTATGAGTCACACCTTGACCTTGCCTGTCCCCAGACCCCACTTTGAGTAACAAAGCTCAGAGAAATCTACAATGCAAATGAGGCTCCACGACCCTGTCACCACGACAGGGCCAGATGCTTTAAAGTGGCAGGGACTCCTCACACTGGGTCTCCCTCCCTCCCTCCGCTCTCGGCAGCCCCCCTCTGAGCTGCAGATGAGCCGAGCTTCCAGCAATTTCCCGGACCCCACAGTCTGGAAGCCTCCTGGGTCTTGGGACACGCTGCCCGCCACCTTTCTCCTGTCGAATCCGGCCTCCTGCCTGCAGCCTCAGCGCCTGAGCAGCCTTCGCTGGAGGCTCCCCTGGGTGGGTGGCATGCCTCTGTCCACACACCACCCTGAACAAGGTCCTGTCCTCCAGGTGTCCCTCGGCACTTGGAATTCCAGGGCCTGCCACAGTTCCTGGCACAGGACAGGGCTGGGTCCAGAGATAAGGACCAGACCCAACCTTCTGGGTTCACAGTCGAAACCACTGAGGCCTCCTGGTCAAATGGCGAGTGAACAGGAGACCCGTTATTAGCACGTTTTACCCACAAAAATGTCTTACAGGAGCTGGGCCTGGTGGTACTCGCCTGTAATCCTAGAGGCTCAGGAGGCTGAGGCTGGAGGATCGCAAGTTGGAGGCCAGCCAATTTGTATTAGACGGTCAGCCACACAGAGCCACCTGTCATTCTGAGCTTCTATGATTCTGGGCCAAGCAGTGTGCGACGCCCTCTCAGGAGACAAAAGATGACGACGATCTATGTCCTCAGTTAAATTACCACATTTTTTGTTTTTGGTATCGGGGATTGAATCCGGGGGCCCTCGACCCCTGAGCCCTGTCCCCAGCCCTATTTTGGATTTTATTTAGAGACAGGGTCTCCCTGAGTGGGTTGAGCCTCGCTTTTGCTGAGACTGGCCTCCAACTCACGATCCTCCTGCCTCAGCCTCCAGAGCAGCTGGGATGACACAGTGGGTCACAAGCCACCAGCTGTGATAATAACCCTCTTTTGCAGGGGATACATCTCCAGGGTTGAGTAACATGGATGGCAAGGAACGAAACTACAAGAGACAGATCAGGAAAATCTCATTAGTGCATTTGGGGAAAAAAAAAAGTCATTTAATGAGAAATGTTGGTGATGATTAAACAATGCACATTTTGCATGTCCCCGATGGACCTGAGCGACCAAAGGTGGACAGGCTGCGGTTCATCTTTACCTACGCGCTCCAGCTTTAGCACGCATGACGGAAAAGCTCACTTCAGCCTTGTTTAAATAAAAGGTAACTTCTTCTTTTTTAAATGTTGTTTTTTTCCCAAATATTGTTTACTTGTGGATGGACACAATATCTTTATTTATCTTCATGTGGTGCTGAGGATCAAACCCAGGGCCTCCCACATGCTAGGCGAGCGCTCTACCCCGAGCCCCAGTCCCAACCCCAACTTATTCTTCTCAAGCATCCTGGAATTCACCTGCTAAAACAACCTCTGAGTTCAGGTTCAGTGGCCCACACCTGTCATCCCCAGCAACTAGGGAGGCCGAGGCAGGAGGATCACAATTGGAGACCAGCCTCAGCCACTTAACGAGGCCCTGAGCAATTCAGTGAGACCCTGTCTCTAAATAAAATGCAAAATAGGGCTGGGGATGGGGCTCAGGGGTCGAGGATCCCCCAGTTCAATCCCCAGTACCCCCCAAATTTTAATTTAAAATATTAAAAAACCACGGAAGGTTGGGCTATGAGTGGCCTCCTGAAATCTCCAAGTTGTCTCTGTCACATCTCAATGAAGTGTGGTGTTGATCCCATTTAGGCTGTGGTCCGGCTGCGCAGAAGCACCTACAACTCCCCCAAACCCCTCCTGTCCTGAGCAGAGGAACCCTGTTTACCACCACTCAGGTGAGAGCCTCCATTCTCTGACTCTCTTTCCGCCAGTCAAGCCCCAACTTCCTCTCCTGATGGTCTGATAGGAATTATTATTATTTATTTTTTTTTGCAGTATTGGCAATGCACCCAAGTGCATTTTTTTATTTTGAGACAGGGTCTTGCTAAGTGGCTGAGGCTGGCCTCCAATTTGCGATCCTCCTGCCTCAGCCTCCCGAGTCACTGGGATTGCAGATATGTGACACCACACCCAGGTGGCACTGTGAAATCCTGTTGCAAAAAGGAACCTGGTATTCTCCTGGTCTTTCATCCCTTTTTCAGTAAACAGTTCCATTTTCTTTTTTTTATTATTATATTTTAGTTGTAGTTGGACACAATACCTTTATTTTCTATATTTATTTTTGTGTGATGCTGAGGATCAAACCCAGGGCCTTGCACATGCTAGGTGAGCGCTCTACTGCTGAGCCACAACCCCAGCCCAGTTTCATTTTCTTGAACTTATTTTTTCCTTAAAAGTGTTGGCAATCCGTAATTATTTAGGTAATTACTAGAGGATCCTCCTTTTCAAACTCGCCTACCATGAGATGACACCAAAATAGCGGCAGAGAACACCATTCTGCTGTTCATTTTGTGCCCAAGAATTAATCTGCCTTGTTGGGTACAAGGGCACACACCTGTAATCCTTGCAACTTAGTCGGGAGGCTGAGGCAGGAGGATTGCAAATTGGAGGCTAGCCTCAGCTACTCAGCAAGACCCTAAGCAGCTCAGTGACACCCTGTCTCTAAATAAAACATAAAAAGGGCTGGGGACAGGGGCTCAGGGGTTAAGCACGCCCTGGGTTCAATCTCTGGTACCAAAATAATAATAATAACAACAACAGTCATAATAATATCTGCTTTAGTTGAGATTGCACCTGACTTAAAATTGCAGAATCACACTCTTTGCGTGACTGGTTCGTTTTTTTCCTCTAGCACCTACGATGTGTCACTTCATCATTCCCAGGACAGAAGGTGAGAGAAGAAAGAAGACAGGGGTGGAGAATGGGGGTATTGATCCAAACTCAGAAAAAAAAAGGCCCATAAGAGAGGCTGATGAATTAGAGGCTGAAAATACAAAGACACAGACACACCAGGGCCCAGACTGCACAGTGGGGTCTCCCCTGTCCACATCGGTGCCTGCAACCTTGCAGCCGGGTCCTGCGGGACTTCCACCGTCAGGGACACGCCCACCTCCCCGTGATTGGCAGCTTTGAAATCCAGCTCCTCCCAAGGCCTGGGCTCGCGCCAGCCTGGGAGGTGCCCGGCGGCATCTGTCACGCAGCCCCCACAGCCTGGCGTCAGCCACAACAGAGACGCTCGGGTACTATCACCCAGCCTCGCTCGCACACCTCCACGGCCGCGCGCCTGCAGGACCCACCACGGTGCCTGTCAAGCCCGAGGACACGGAGCATGCGACAGGGAGCATGCGACAGGGGAGGAGGGGACAGGCTTTTTTTTTCTTTTGGTCCCAAGGACTGACCCCAGAGGCACCTGACCCCTGAGTCCCGTCCCCAGCCCTTTATTTAGAGACAGGGTCTCGCTGAGTGGCTCAGGGCCTCACTTTGGCTGAGGCTGGCCTCCACCTGGCGATCCTCCTGCCTCAGCCTCCAGAGCCGCTGGGGTCACAGGCGGCAGTGCCCCCTGGACGGAAGGCTCGTGGGGCCATCGGAGGGGCCCTGCCACCGTGCACACCCCCTGCCAATACCTTCGCCTGGCCGCAGAGCAAGGAAGGTGCCCCCCTCGGGGACTGACCACGTGGCCTTTCAGCCCCGTCCTGATGTGACCCAGCTCTGCGGATGGACGGGCTCCTGTCCCTTGCTGGACCGCTGGCCCCGCCAGCTGCCAGCGCCCGGCGTCCCTTCCTCACACCGCGCAGCCGTGTCCCGCCGCGCTGTCACCCGCCCACCCCGGCGCGCCCCGGGAGGCTGTGGATGGGGACCCCGCCGTGGCCACGTCACTGTCACCCCTGCCCGTGGGCAGGCAGCCCACGGAGGACGGCGCTCGCGGGGCCTGCAGCCCCCCCTCCAGCCCGCCCCGGGGACCCTCGCGAGTGTCGCCGCGCGCCCCCGCCGCCCGTGCACGCGCACACACGCCCCTCGGCCGCGACACGCGCACCTGTCACCTCCCGGGCGGGCGGCGCTCGGAGCGCCACGGAGGGGGGTGCAGGGACCCAGGTTCCCGAGGCCCGGCCACCGCCCGCCGGCCCGCGCGACTGTCGCCGGAGGGGCGGGGCCCGGGGACACCGGCGCGTGTCACCGCACGCCCGCCCGCGCCGGCCACCGCCGCCGCCGCGCCCCGGAGGGGGTCGCCGTGGCCGCCCACGCCCTGTCCCCGGCGCGGGGCGGGCGGCCCGGGGGGACACGCGCGGCCTCGGCCCCGCCGCCCGCCCGGCGCCTTTGTTGGCCGCCCGCGTCGCCGTCCCGCCCCGCCGCCCGCCCGGCCGCCCGCCCGCCGGCGCCCGCGCTCACCCGCGGCCAGCAGCAGCAGCAGCGGCGGCAGCAGCAGCGGCGGCAGCCGGGCGGCCCGCAGCAGCCGGCCCATGGTGCAGCCGTCGCCGCCCGCAGCCGCAGCGGCGCGGCGCCCCGGGCCCGCGTCAGGGACCGCGCTGGCGGCGGCGGCGGCGCGCGCTCTCCTCATTGGCCCGCGACGCTGTCAGTCACGCCTGGCCCCGCCCAGCCGCGTGCCGCGGGCGCGCCCCCGCCGAGACGAGGTGGGCGCGCGGGCGGCCGCCCCCCCCTCCGCAGCGCCCCCGCGTCGGAGCGGCCAATCAGCGCCCGAGGAGGCTTCGGGGGGCGGGGCCGAGCCGCCAGGACCACGGGCCTCGCACCTCGCCTGGCAGCTGAGCGTGCGCTGCTGCTGCTGCTGCTGCTGCTGCTGCTGCTGATGCGCTGGCTGCTCTGCGCAGGGGGACCTGGGGGGGTCCGATCAGCACTAAAGAGAAGCTGGCACTGATGACAATGTGCAGGTGACCACCCATCCCGGGCTCTTGGATTGGGAGGACTCTGGGCCCAGGCCACAGCCAAGGACCAGACTTAGAGCCCAGAGGTCCAGTTTGCTTCTGTTTTTTGGGGGGTGGGTGGGTACCACGAATGGAACCCAGGGGTGCTCACCCTCTGAGCCCCGTCCCCAGCCCCTTTTTAGATTTTATTGAGAGACAGGGTCTCGCTGAGTTGCTCAGGGCTTCCCTGAGTGGCTGAGGCTGGCCTCCAACTTGTGATCCTCCTGTCTCGGCCTCCTGAGTCGCTGGGATGACAGGCGTGCGCCATCGCAGCCGGCAGGAGAACAGTTCTTTAAAAGAACCAATGATTATGTCAAATGTGCTTGCGAAATGTGTCCTCGGCCCTCACCCCCGGTGTGTATCATGGGAGATGATCTCACACGTTCTTGCAGGATAAATCCTTAGGAGAAATAGGATTGGCAGGAGCAGAGGTATAGAGGAGAGTGGGTTTCAGTCAAAGGAAGGGACGTGAGCATGAGGTGGCATCACAGGGCAGTAGATGGCACCTGTGTTGTGAGTATCAGGAGGCTAAAGGAACAGAAGGGAAAGAGAAACGACATTCTTGGTTATTCTGGACCAAGTAAGTAGACCCTTCTCCAGCTCCATTCATTTATCAGCAAATGCCATCATTTCATTCTTCTTGATGGCTGAGTAATATTCCACTGTGTATGTAGACCACATTTTCTTGATCCATCCACCTATTGAAGGGCACCTAGGTTGGTTCCACAGTTGACCTAGGAAAAAGTGGCTATGGATGGCAAGATGAAAACAGAGACCGTAAAATGAGAATTTACGCAGTGAAGACATTCTTTAATTTAATTCATAGAACTCTATGGCTTCATTTACCCTGGGGTCGACTTCAAACTCTGTGGCCCAGGTGATTTGGTGGATCCTAGGCAGGTAGGTGAAGATCGGATAGGACAGGATCTCCAATGTCAGCATGACGTGACCCAGAAGCAATTCATGTTTTTCAGCCGGGCATGGTGGCCCACGCCTGTCATCCCAGTATCTCAGGAGGCTGAGGCGGGAGGATCCACAAGGTGGAGGCCAGCCTCAGCAACTTAGCAGAGCCCTAAGCAACTTTGCAAGACCCTGTCTCAAAATTCAAAAGGAGAAGGGCTGGGGATGAGGCTCGGTGGTTAAGCACCCCTGGGTTCAATCCCTGGGACCAAAAAAAAAAAAAAAAAAAAAAGGGTGACTCCCCATTCCTGTGGCTGGACCTGCTGCGGGGTGTCCCTGGTCGTGGGTTCCTATGTGAACATGGGAAAGTGACGTCCATTCATTCCCCTGTCTCTCCCAGTCCCTCCCCTCCCTTCCCTCCACTCCCCTGCGTCTCATCCAGTGAACTGCTATTCTCTGCCCCCCTATTGTGAGTCAGTGTCCCCATATCAGAGAGGACACTCAGCCTTTGGTTTTGGGGACTGGCTTATTTCACTCAGCGTGATCGTCTCCAGCTCCATCCATTGACCAGCAAATGCCAGTATTTCACTCTTTAAGGCTGAGTAATATTCCACTGTGTATATGGACCAGTTTCTTTATCCATCCCCTGTTGAAGGGCACCTAGGTTGGCTCCACAGTTTAGCTATTGGGAACTGAGCTGCTATAAACACTGATGTGGCTGTGTCCCTGTCGTGTGCTGATTTTAAGTCCTTTAGGTATAAACTGAGGAGTGGAACGGCTGGGTCCCATGGTGGTTCCATTCCCAGTTTTCTGAGGAATCTCCACCCTGCTCTCCAGTTCCTGGGAATGACAGGTACACACTCCCCACCAAAACAGTACAGCCGGATTAGCCTGTGGATCTGAAGTGGTAAATGCTTGAAAAATAAAAAGCAAGAGATCGAATTGATGGAGGAAATCATGATCCGAAATGCATGTGTCTAAATAACTCCAGGGTTAAAGAGCATATCATAATTTAAATTTAAGTGTATTGAGAAATTCATAAAGGAGAACACTGCTCATAAGGAACCATGAAATATGGCCAGGTGCACGGCTGTCATCCCAGTGGCTTGGGAGGCTGAGGCAGGAGGATCGCAAGGTGGAGGCCAGCCTCAGCCAAAGTGAGGCCCTAAGCCACTCAGCGAGACCCTGTCTCTAGATAAAATATAAAAAGGGCTGGGGACGGGGCTCAGGGGTTAAGCTCCCCCCGGGTTCCATCCCTGGGACCAAAAAAAGAAGAAAAAATAAAAGAATTGAGGCAAATAGATACCAAGGCTTCAATTTCACTCAACTTTATTAAAAATCTGAACTACAAAAAAAATTACGTACAAAGCATTGCGGAGAAGAATCCTATTAATTAATATAGGAGTAAAAGTGAACAATCCATGTGTCCCGTGGCAGATTCCTCATGTCCCCCAGTCGAGGGACAGAAGCCACACTATCACAGGAATCACAGGCACGGAGCTGTGAGTCCTTCTACAACAGGACAGAATTCCAGAAAAAATGTGCAGACAGGAGGTACCACGGGTAGGTATCTAAGCAGTCAAAAGTTTCCACTTAAAAGATCTGACGGGCGCCGTGGTGCATGCCCAGTATCTCAGCGACTCGGGAGGCTTGAGGCAGGAGGATCTCAAGGTGGAGGCCAGCCTCAGCAAAAGACACGAAGCGACTGTGACCACCTCTAAATAAAATACCCGATTGGGCTGGGGATGTCACTCAGTGGTCGAGGGTTCCCCCGAGTTCAATCCCTGGTACCCCCCCCACCCCCTAAAGTGTTCCTGAAGCAAAAAAGTGAGGCCAGAAAAATAAATACCACCGGTGACGTTAGACATCCCTCCGCCATCCCTAACCCCAACCCACTGAGTCTCCCAGGAGTTTGGGTTTCACGTCCACAAAGCACAAAGTGACTGAGCGCTCGGTTTCCCCGAATACAGTGTCATCCGGGAGTCCCTCTCCAGGTGGCCCCCGGGAGGGGGGACCTCAGAACTGTTGCAAGATCAATTTCCGCTTCACGTCGAGGCTGAACTTGTTTATACTGAAAAGGTCACTGTTGTAGAAGGCAGAGAGGTTGTGGATGTTGATCTGCCGAGCCTAACGGGGGTGGGGGATAAAGGCCAAGTGTGCGAGTCAGTGGACTTAAGGGGCCCCCCGGAAGAGGCGATGTCCAGAATCCTCGCAGCTCGGGAGGCCGAGGCAGGAGGATCGTGAGTTGGAGGCCAGCCTCCGCCAAGCCCCCGAGGATGACAGATGGCTCCCCAGGGAGCCCAAGCCCCGGCCCCAACCTCCCACGGGAGCCCGTACCTTGTCCACCAAGTCCTTCTCGGGCACTTCGATGGTGTCCTGCTGGGCTCCAAAGCGGTTACGCTGATACGTCACCTGCTCTGCCACCAACTGCTTCAATATGAAGAGCAGCAGCTCGTTGTTGTCGCGACGGAAGGAAAGATACCGGGCAAAGGTCTGCAGGAGGAAGGACAGGTCAGACACCACCCAGGGGGGACCATTTCTGGTGGCTCCCTGCCCCGCCCCCTCCAAAGCTCCCAACAGCCAGGTGAGGCTCAGGGCCACGCCCAGGTGGGACACCCGCCCGGCCATTCCCCGGCTCTGCTCTCTTGAGACAGTCTTGCTCAGTTGCTTAGGGTCTCGCTAAATTGTAGAGGCCGGCCTCCACCTTGGGATCCTCCTGCCTCAGCCTCCTGACCGTGTGGGAGGCAGACCAGAGCCCCCGGGCCTGCTTCCGGCCACGCTGCACGGGGGTGCACGGGCTGGGACGGTGCCCACCTTCCTCATGCTGCGCATGACGCTGAACTTCTGCGTGTCGATGAAGCTCTCCAGCATTACGCGGATGGCCATGTTGACGTCGTCCTCGATCACGTAGTTCCGCAGGTGGATGCGCGCGTGGGCCTCCGCCATGCGGATCATGGACTCAATGTGACGCACGGTGATGGGGATGCTGCCCGTGGCCTGTGGGGGGGGAGGACAGGGCAGGCTCAGCCAGGGCGGAAGGAGCTGCTGAGTGACCTCAGGGCCTCTTCCAACCGCAAACTGGTCCACTCCAGGGGCCTCTGTGCCTCCCGCTTGGTGCTAACGTTGGGCCCCCGGGGGGGCCGGACCCCAGGGTGCTGCCACCCCGGAGCCCTGTCCCCAGCCCTTTTATTTTTTTTATTTGGAGACAGGGTCTTGCTGAGTGGCTGAGGCTGGCCTCCACCTTGCCATCCTCCTGCCTCAGCCTCCCGAGCCGCTGGGAGGACCGGCCTGCACACAGCGGCAGCCCGAGTGCTCACCATGGACTCCTTCCTCAGGTCGCTGTACATCTTGGCCACCTTGTCCTGGTCCATCTGGTTGAGCTTGGGGTGCACCTTCTCCTTGGCGTAGATGATGTACTTCTTGAGTACCTCCTGGGGCAGTGGCTCCACGCCGTACGTGTTGGGCATGGCGGGCTCCGGGGCGCTGCCATTGACCAGCCTCCCATCCTCCTTGTTGCTGGGGTGGTGACGCACATGGCTGCCCACCACGAAGCGGGCCAGCATCTCATCCTACGGTAGTGGGGACAGGCCCTGAGCACGGTGGGTCACACACGTCCTGCCCACGATGTTTAATTTTTTGGTCCCAGGGATGGAACCCAGGGGCGCCTACCCCGTGATCCCCGTCCCCAGCCCTTTTTGTATTTTATTTAGAGACAGGGTCTCGCTGAGTGGCTCAGGGCCTTGCTCAGTGGCTGAGGCTGGCCTCCAACTTGCGATCCTCCTGCCCCAGCCTCCTGAGCCACTGGGATGTCACGTGTGGGCCATATGCTCTTATATTGTCTCCAGACAGTTTTCAGAGCCCAGAACACGATGCCAAACCTGACAAAGTCCTCCCAGAGCCCACTGCCTGCTGAGAGAGAAGCTATCAACACTCTCTAGGTGGGACACAATGCCACACCCCGACAGGGACAGCTTCACAGAAGTGCTCTGGCCCAGGAGTGTGGGACCAGCCCGGCCAGCCCAGCAAGCCCCCATTTCAGAACAAATTACGGCACCAGCCTGTAATCTAGCAATTTGGGAGGCTGAGGCAGGAGGATCACAAGGTGGAGGCCAGCCTCAGCCACTTAGCGAGGCCCTGAGCAACTTAGGGAGGCCCTGACTCTCAATAAAATAGAAAAAGGAGCTGGGGACGGGGCTCAGGGATCGAGGGCCCCTGGTATTGAGGTGGCTGGGGAGGCAGATGGTCAGGGAGGGACCAGGGCCTGGCAGGGGCCGGGAGGACCGTGGAGTCCTCTCTGAGGCGAGTGCAGGGGCTGCGGTGGGCTGGGGACAGGTGTGATCAGACCCATGGTTCTGGCCTCAGTGGGCAGAAGATGGAAAGCCAGATGACCAACCCCAGGGACAGCAGTCCCTGGACGCGAGGGACGGGAGCAGAGAGGAGCAGGGGACACAGGAACAGGCGGAGGACTGTGAAGGGCACTGGGGACGGGGGAGTAGATGTGAAGCAAGGAGACATCAGGACAACTTGGGGACAAGGGGACGAGGCTGGGCCTCAGGCTGTACCTGGACAGGGTCCACCGTGTCCCTCACCACACACAGGACGTCGAAGCGGGAAATGATGGGCTCCGTGAGGTCCACGTTCTCCGAGAAGGTCAGTGAGGGGTCGTAGCGGCCACCTGAAACCCAGAGGAGCCCTGGTCGGCATGCAGGACCCCACCCCGCTCCCCACCTGGGAAAGCTGCTCCCAGCCCCCAAATGGCTGCCTGGTGCCTGCCATCTGCTCTGCATCAGGAGACAGTAAAGGGATTCTTAGAGCCGAGCCCCAAAGAGCCCACGGTGCGGCAGAAAGCCGTTCCCCAGGAAGGACACGTCAGAGCAAGACGCGAGGGAAGGACCGGGCACGGTGGCACACGTCTGTTATCACCACAAGGGCTCGGAGGCTGAGGCAGGAGGATCGCAAGTTGGAGGCCAGCCTCAGCCACTCGGCGAGACGATGTCTCTCAGCTTACCAATGGGGTTGGCGGCGGCGATGACGGTACAGCGGGCCTGCAGGGAGGTGACAATCCCGGCCTTGGAGATGGAGATGCTCTGTTGCTCCATAGCCTCGTGGATACTGGTCCTGTCCTGGTCATTCATCTGTGGGAGACACAGAGGCCCGGGAGGCTGAGGCAGGAGGATCACAAGGTGGAGGCCGACCTCAGCCAATTAGCAAGGCCCTGAGCCACTCAGTGAGACCCTGTCTCTAAATAAAATGCAAAATAGGGCTGGGGATGGGGCTCAGGGGTCAAGGGACCCTGGGTTCAATCCCTGGAACCAGGAAAAAAATATATATATATCCAGTTCTTGGACCCTGCTGTCCCCATATCCTGGGACCCACCTTGTCAAACTCATCGATGAGACACACTCCTCGGTCCGCCAGAACCAGGGCCCCAGCTTCCAAAGTCCACTCTCTGCTGACCGGATGCCGCTGGACGTAGGCCGTGAGGCCCACAGCCGAGGCCCCCTGCCCCGTGGTGAAGATGGCGCGGCTGGACACCTTCTCGATGTATTTCAGGAACTGAGACTTTGCCGTCCCAGGGTCCCCACACAGGAGTACGTTGATGTCACCCCGCACTTTGTGTTTCCCGCCTAGAGAGAGAGACAGGGGTGGACAGGTGGGCGAGGACCACAGGACAGGGCTGGATCGTCCCCCAACCCTCCCCAAACCTACGCATTAGATCTTCCCAGATACTTTCTTTGGGTGACCTGGGGACTGAACCCTGAGCCAAGCAAGTGCTCCACCCCTGAGACCCGTCCCCAGCCCTATTTTGTATTTTATTGAGAGACAGGGTCTCCCTGAGTGGCTGAGGCTGGCCTCCACCTTGCGATCCTCCTGCCTCAGCCTCCCGAGCCCCTGGGATGACACTGCACCTGGCTGATTTTAGTTCTTTTATGGGAAAAAAAAGAAAAAGAAAACGAGCCACTACAGAGAGCCACCAGGGGAGGCACGTGGGACCCCAGGGTGCTTACCTGGGTTCTTGGGCTCCCCACCAAACAGCGCCAGGGCCAGGCCCCTCTTGATGTCCTCGTGCCCGTAGATGGAGGGGGCGATACTGGCAAAGACCTGAGGAGAGTAGGGGACACGCAGGTGAACAGAGCCCAGCACGGACCCCTCAGAAGGAAAAGAGTCACTACCCTTTTTTGGGGGTGGGGGTAACCAGAGGTTGAACCCAGGGGCACTTAACCCCTGAGCCCCGTCCCCAGCCCTTTTTCTATTTTATTGAGAGACAGGGTCTCGCTGAGTGGCTCAGGGCCTCACTAAGTGGCTGAGACTGGCCTCCACCTTGCGATCCTCCTGCCTCAGCCTCCCAAGCCGCTGGGGTGACAGGTGTGGGACACCATGCCCAGCTATATGTACATGGATTTGTTCTCAACCTCCACAGCCCCCCCGCCCTGCCAGGCTCTGCACCTGGAGACACTGCCTTGTCCCTCACACTGTCACCCAGGGTGACGTATTCCACTCCTGTGTCTCAGCTTGTTCATGAAGGACATGGGCACGGAGGAGACCCTCAGCCCAGGAGTTTGGGGGCTGTTTTGGGGGAAACGAGGCCCGTGGACAGTCGGCGATTCTCCTTCGATAATTCCTCTGCCTGGGGACTGCCCGGGTGTCACTGGGCTGCAGAGGTGGCCGGTCCCCGACACGGTCCCACCCAGCCCCTCTCGCCTCCCGGGATGAGGTAATGTCTCGCCAGCTCTCTGCTTGCCACGCAGGACGGACGCCCAGGCTCAGCTTCTCTTCAACCAAGCGACCAGTGCAGCCGGACGTCTACCCTACGCCCTGACCAAGATCCTCCAAGAGGTAACAGGTCCTGGGGCCCAGTCCCATCTTGGGCCTGCACTTCCCGAGGATCATCTCATTTAATCCTAACAAGACTCTGGTTTCATTCTGGTCTACAAAGGAGGGATACTGCCAGGCGCCCCTGAGACCCCAGTGACTCGGGAGGCCGAAGCAGGAGGACCACAAGTTGGGAGGCCAGCCTCCACAAAGCGTTGAGCAACTCAGCGAGATCCTGTCTCTAAGTAAGATGTGAAAGGCAAGCGTCTCCGTTTCTGCAGAGGTGCCTGCTGACCCGGGTGTCACAGAAGGTGACCTTGACCTCTGACCCCAGGAACCCTGATCCAGGGCACAGGGAAGTCCTACTGCTGATCCCACTGCCAGTGCTCAATATCAAAGCTGCTCAAGTTTGGCCACACCAAGCCCGGTGTCCCCGCTGCCACCTGCCTTCTCCCCGATCTGCTGGTCCTTGGAGAGGCTGGTGATCATCTTCACGTCCTCGTCCGTCAGCTCCCCGACAGCCACCTTGTTGTCCTTCTTGGCCACGTGGTTGGCCAGGATGACGGTGGCAAAGACGGGGAAGCCGTGGGCGGTGTTGAGGGACCCGTCGTAGTTGTTGTGGTAGATGCCGGTCAGCTCCTGGGGACGAATAGAGGCAAGTGGTCAGGGGGCCCCAGGATGGAGCTGTGACCTCCCTCTGGTCTCCCTGCCTCCACTCTCTGGGCTTGGCCTGCCAGAAGTGAAGTTCAGTCACAGGGGGCGTGACCTTGACCTCTGACCCCAGGAACCCTGACCCAAATTCCTCCCCTCTCTGCTTTCCGGGGGGGCTTCCTGTGTTCTGCTTCAATACAGGCCCCAAAGGGGACAGGGTCAAGCAACCCTGACGCCGAGACCTCAGAAATCACCATGAACCTTTTTTTCCTTATACGTTGATTATCTCGGTTGTTTTGTCACAGCAACGAAAGCTGACAAATACACAATCCATCGCAAGCAGGAAAACCTCTTTGCCCCCAGGACTCAGGACCTCATCTCAGGCCGCTGACCGCCCCCCAACAGGTGTGGTGGCTCACACTAGTTCCCTCTGGACCTCGGCGCCTGGCCACTTACGATCTCGTCCCCCGGCTTGCAGCTGTCCACCAGATCGGCGAGGAGAATGGCGTCCTTGGAGCGGGGCAGCCGGCCTGCGGCCACTTTGCCCGGACTCTCCTGGATGCGGATGCGCTGGTAGTTCTGATAGATGGTCTGCGAGGGACACAGAGGAAATCCTGGGGTTCGTTCTCCCCACGGACAAGACTTTCCTGTCCCTAAAGCGTCCCTTTTCCCGTCGCCTGAACCTGACTGAACCCACAGGACTGAGAACAGGCAGCCTGACTGTTTCTACCTCCAGAGAAGGAAACAGAACCCCAAAGTCGCCAAGGAATGAGCCCACTGGGGCCCAGTAGGCTGCAGCATGGACCTGCAGGGCCACCATCCCCCGAGAACGCCCTCTATTGGCGACTTGGGTTCATATTCTGGTGCTGGGACCTAAGCTGTGTCATCTTGGGCAAGTGAATCCCTCTCTCTGTGCCTTCACAGCAGAATAGGGATGATCATATTGAAACCCAAAACTCAAAACATGGATTAAATCAAGGCATGGATACGGAGCCCCTGGAGCCATGCCAAGGTCAGCAAGTGTCAATAAAGCCCCCAAGTGACAGGACCAGCCAGCCATGCACACAAAGTTCTCGACTTTCAGCTAAAATAAACCTTTCCGCATTATAACTCGGTTATCTCAGGTATTTTGTTACAGTAACAGCTGGCAACGAATTAAGAAAGTTGAAAGCATAAAACTCGGATCAGCATTTTTGCTTGAGCTCGGATCCTCCAGGCCACTTGGCTGGGTGGTCTCCTCAGCCGGTCACTTCTCTGAACACCTATTTCTCCCTCAGGAGAGTGGAGCCACCTGCTTCACGGGGCTTCAGAAGATGCACATTCTGGGTTCCCAGGAAGTGGGGTCTGAACCTACCCATGGGCAAGAGACTCAGGGGAAGGGAGGGACCCGTGAGGACCCCAGGGAAGGCCGGCAGACCTGGGGAGGCCCCTGGGCAAGACCGGCTTGGGCCTTCCCACAGCGGGTCTTTGGCTGTGGGCAGTCAGAGGCATAAGTTCTAGAACCTTCCGGGCACTTCCTGGCCAGGTGAGTCCAGCTTGGACAACTTGTAGGAACTGCAGAACCGCGAGAAAGGAGTAGCCAAGCCCGACAGTGGACAGGCAGGGAAGGGGAGCTGGGCACCCTCGGTAGGAAACAGAAATCCTAGCGGCTCTAGAGGCTGAGGCAGGAGGATCTCAAGGTGGAGGCTAGCCTCAGCCACTTAGCAAGGCCCTGAGCAACTTAGCGAGATGCTGTCTCTAAATAAAATAAATGCGGTGTGGTCACCCTGAGGCTACACCCTGCCCACGCGGGCAGGCCCGGGGCCTCTCACCTGTTCCATGTTGACCTCGAAGGGCCCGGCGGACTGGCACTCGGGACAGGAGCCCGGCTTAACCTCCTGGTTCTGGGACTGGCAGAAGGGACCGAGGACGAAGTTGCACTTGTTGCAATTGTACTTGACCATGCTGAGCTGGGGCAGGACGCCCGTGCAGCTGGTCACCACGCCGCTGGTGCGGATGAGCTGGTTGAGGTGCAGCTGCCTGGGGGAGAGGCCGAGGCGCATGAGAGGCCGGGAGGGGAGGCCAGAGTCGCGTTAGAGGGCAGGATGGGAGGCTGAGGCGCGTGGCACCTGGTGCGCCACACCCACCCCACCTGAGCACCCTGCGGTCATGACCGCCCTGGATCCCAGGGTCCCCTCCCCAAGTCACCTCAGGGAGCGCAGCTCCTCCACCAGGGGCAGGTGGGAAATGCGGACGTGGATGTGGCTGGCGATGCGGTCGTACTTGGGGTACATGGCCAGCACCACCTCCAGGGCCGCCTCGTCGAAGATCTGCAGCAACTCGGCGGGCGCCTCTGGCAGGAAGTAGGCCAGGACGTGCTCGCGGGCCGCCAGGTCCTCGTAGTTGACCACCAGGCTCTCCTTGTTCTCTGCAGGTGACAAGGGGGACGCTCGGCTCACGGCCCAGGAAGCTCACCCGCCCCCAGTGTCGCCATCCAGCCAGAAAGCCTCCCCTGAAGGTGGCTGTGGGACCCCGATAAGTGACACCTCCCCCATTCCCAGCTCCCCAGTGGGACCAAGGCTGGAAAGGAAACTAGTAGCTCGGGAGGCTGAGGCAGGAGGATCGCAAAGTGGAGGCCAGCTTCAGCCACTTAAGACCCTAAGCAGCTCAGGGGGACCCTGTCTCTCGGTAAAATATAGAAAGGGCTGGGGACGGGGGCTCAGGGCTCGAGGGACCCTGGGTTCAATCCCTGGCACCCAAAAGAAAAGCCCAGCTCTGCGCCCGACCTGCCCCCGTACCTTTGCACATGTCGCTGATGCGCTCCTTGAACACGTTGTGCCCGTGGCCGTCCACGTGCGTGCGCAGGAAGTTCTTGAAGCGGTGGTGGATCTCCAGCCGCGGGCCGGCCATGCTCACCCACTCGCGCACCGAGTGGCCCTTGAGGTCCTCCAGGTTCTCGATGCTCTCGATCATCTCCTCATCCTCCTCGCCCTCCTCCGTGGCGCGCTCCACCTGGCGCCTCTTGCGCGCAGGGCGCTCATCGTCCTCCTCGTCGCTGTCTGCCAAGGCCCCAGACAACGGCCGATGAGGCCGGTCCCCTGCGTGGCCCCGCCCCTCCCACAGTGCACAACCTGACCTACCGTACAGCAGCCCCCTGCGCATGCGCCCCAGGCCCCGGCCGGCCTCCCGGTCTCGCTGCCGCATGACCCGCTCAGCGGCCTCCCTCTGGCTGGCGGTCAGCTCCTCCACGTCCTCGTCATCCAGGGCCAGTCCCTCGGTCTCGTAGGCATCCAGCTCTGGGATGGCCCGGTAGTCCCTGAGAGAGCCCCCAAATGGAACCAGTCGGTGACCACCCCCCACCCCGAAACCGCACCCAAGGTCTGGAGCTGCCCCATGAGGCTCAGAAACCCCAGCCCACCACCTCCAGGTCGGAAAACCGCCCGCCTGTCATCCCAGCGGCTTGGGAGGCTGAGGCAGGAGGATCACAAGTTGGAGGCCAGCCTCAACCACTCAGCGAGGCCCTGAGCAACTCAGCGAGACCCTGTCTCGGAGGGGCCCTGTGACTCTTGAACTTGTCCCCCACCCCCACACCCTGGACCCAGCTGTTCTGAAAGGCGAGAAGACACCTGACCCAGAACTTTCCAGCACCCTCAGCGAGGTCACCAGGACAAACAGGCTCCCTGCCACCAAGCCCAGAGCCCGCCATGAAGGTACCTCTCCATGCCATCTCCAATAAGCTCCTCCCCATCCTCCTCTTCCTCCATGGGCCCCTCGGTGCCCAGCAGCCCCTCAGACTCATCCTCAAAGGGAGGCAGGTCGCGGCCAGGGCTGGAGGTCAGGGCATCGGTCCTCCGGGAGCTCCGCCCAGGGCTGGAGGTCAGGGGGTCATTGCCTCTCCGTCGCCGGGCAGGACTGGACGCCAGGGAAAGAGACTCGGATGATTCCTGCAAAAGAAGATGCCGCCATCCAACACCCGAGTTGCAACCTCAGGACCTTTGCACTTGCCATGCCACGCTGCCTGCCTGCTCTCCACTGAGCAAATATCTCAAGTGACAGTTGGGAAACAACTGTCACAACCCCCCCCAACACGGGGGATCACTCCCGTGACCCTCCATTTTCTTCATGAAAAACATTCCCGTGAAGAAGTGCAGCGCCAATCATTCCAGCGGCTCGGGAGGCTGAGACAGGAGGATTGCACACTGGAGGCCAGCCTCAGCCATCGGGGAAGGCACTAGGTGACTTAGGGAGATCCTGTCTCAAATTTTTCTTTTTTAAAAAAAGGGCTGGGGACAGGGCTTGGTGGTTACGTGCCCCCTGGGTTCGGTCCCCAGAATCAGAAAAAAAAAAAAAAGTGCAGAAAGAGGTGGTGGCCCCGCGCCTAACTTGTGCACGCCACGCCAGGTATACAGATGGCGCCCAAAAGGTGCGCGGAGTGGAAAATGAAAGGGGCCGGGAAGGTCGGGCTTAGGGAGGACCACGGGGACGCGGGTGTCCCCAGGCGGAATCGAGCAGCGCGGGTCCCCATCACCACGCGGGTCTTGCAAGTCAGGGGGACAGAGGGGACCGACCCCCCTCCCGGCGTCCCCACCCCGGGCCGGCCGCACAGAGGCGACACGCGGCCTCCACCCCGCCGTCTCGGCGCTCGCACGCCACCCCCGCGGCCCGGCCGGTGTCCCCGCGAGCCCCGCCGCCGCGCGCTCACCGCCATCGCCGCGCCGCGCTCCGCTCCGCAGCTCCGGCCGCCACCAGCTTTCGCGCCAAAAGCAGCCCACGTGACCCGCCCGAGCCCGGGAAAGCGCCCAGGATAACATTACGTCATGACGCAGCGTCCGATTGCGTCAGGGGGCGGGCCAGTGGGCGGTACTGCCCGAGGCCACGCCCACGCGGCTGAGGCCACGCCCACGCCGCCTCCTGGAGCTCGGCGCTCGCTGCGCTGGACAGACCAGCAGCCGGGGGAGAGCTGCCTGCCGCCGCGGGGGACTTGGGGGACCGACCCCGCCGACGGAGCGGCGTGACCTTGATCAAGGTAGGGCCATTTTCTAGACGAGGCCACGGAGTCCCAGAGCCTTGGTGGAGGAGCACGGCTTCCTGTTTGAGGAGCGGACCGGTGCACTTCTGCAAATGCTCCAAGGCTCCGCACGCTGGTTGGGTGGGAAGTTCATCTGATAGTCTGATCCGAGTCATCCTCATCCAGAGGAGCCAAGAGGCCAGGACGTTGTCCAGCTAAAAGGAATGGCATGTGCGAAGCTGTCCGTCTGCTCGCGGAGTGGGCGTGGAAGCCATTCCTTGGATCTGGTTAACAGGTTGTTAACCCCAGGGAGGGACATCCCCAAAGATCGCATCACAAAAGATCTGGAGGTCTTCCTAGGGAGTCTGAGCTGAGGGTACCAGGGATTGAACCCAGGGGCGCTTCACCCCTGAGCCCCGTCCCCAGCCCCTTTTTCTATTTTATTGAGACACAGGGTCTCGCTGAGTGGCTCAGGGCCTTGCTAAATGGCTGAGGCTGGCCTCCACCTTGCGATCCTCCTGCCTCAGGCCTCCTGAGCCGCTGGGACAAGTCCCTCATTCTTCCTACGGTTGATCTTCTACCTTCTGGAGCACCTCTCTCAAAGTCCCCCATTCACTAGTCACTTGGTCATCCAGCCTGATGAGCTCAATGACATCCACAGGGTCAACCAGAACAAGGCTCAGAAGAATGTCACACAGTGGTTTAGCTCCTCTCAGACTAGCAAAGGGTGGTCCAGTCCCCCCAGGGCCTCGGGCAAGACCGCCCTTGCCACCTTGATGGGTTCCTGTAAATGCGAAGGATTCCTGATAGGGATAGAAGAGGGGTGTGGCCAGATGGAAGGCCACACCCCAAGTATCTGTGGCCTCCCAGAGGATCAGTCCACACTAGGCAGATGAATTGAGCCAGGCCCGCTCACCCATAAGGCACAGAAAAGTAGACAGGGTAAGAAAAGTGACCCCGAGTATATGAGGAGAGGGATTATTCATCTTCTTGTGGTGGGGACCAACCCCCAAACATGATGGAGGTGGTCAAGAGGGGTGCTACGCGGGCCCATGCCTGTCTCCCAGCGGCTCAGGAGGCTGAGGCAGGAGGATTGCAAGGTGGAGGCCAGCCTCAGCCACTTAGTGAGGCCCTAAGCCACTCAGCGAGACCCTGTCTCTAAATAAAATAGAAAAAGGGGCTGGGGACAGAGCTTAGGGGTTAAGCACCCCTGGGTTCCATCCTGGGTACCCAAAATAAATTTTAAAAAAAAGGTAGCGTTGATCTCTGCCATTTTTTCTCTGGTGTGGGTTGTCTTGGTCCGTCGTGGGTGAGGTTGGTGTTTGAGGACTTTCTCTTGATTTTTATCATTTCGACCAAGGAACCCTGATGGGCCTGCTGCCAACTACTGAGCGCATCAGTTTTTTTAGTGACGTCTTCAACCTTGAGGGTCAAGTGCATCCCCTTGGTCTCTGATGGCTATACACGACCAATGGCTTTTATTGGTGCCCTCAACTATTCCACAAATACAATAGAATTCACAGAAACCTACATGTGGGGTCCAAAATTCAAGAGCATAAAAATGCAGAATTGTGTATTTTGGTAATTATAGAACCCCCCACCCCCTGTGCTCCAGAGGAGGCCTGTAGTCTTGAGACAAACAGAAAAGAAGCCAGGTATGGTGCAGTCCCAGCAGCTGGGGAGGCTGAGGCAGGAGGATCGCAAGTTGGAGGCCAGCCTCAGCCACTGAGCGAGACCCTGAGCAACTCAGCGAGACCCTGTCTCTAAATAAAATGCAAAACAGGGCTGGGGATGGGGCTCAGGGGTTACGCGTCCCTGGGTTCCATCCCTGGTGTCCCCCCAAGTAAAATGATATAAAAAAAATTGGCGTCCCAGCTTGGTGGCTTCCTAGTGGAGTGGCCTCCGTTTTCCCGCCGCGGGGTTGTTAGGAGGAGTGGCTGGGACGCTGAGGTGGCGGGCCGCGCTGGGGGAACTGCGTGGTGCAGAGGGAGGGACGTTCCTGCCCTTCCTTCCTCGGGCAGGTGACCAGAGGTCACCAGTGCTGGGCGCCTGGGGCGGTGGCACGCGACAGGGCGGTCCCTGGAGGCTCCGCCCTGGACCGTCCAAAGGCGGCCACCCTGGCTGGGGGAAGTGGCCGGCTGGCGGCGATCGGGTCGGTTGACAGCTGCTGACAGCTGCAGGCGCGGCGAGGAAGCGGGTGGCCTTCTGTCCTCCAGCCCGCGGTTCCGCACCGCTTTCCGGGTGAGCCCCGGCCAGCAGCTTCGCCATCCCCCCGCCCCAGCGGCCCGGTACGGTCTCTTTAAGAGATTCGCGGGGCGCCCCGCCTCTTAGAGATCTGATTGGTCGCCTCCGCTCGTTTCGGTAAGAGGTCTATCCCGATTGGCTGTCGAGGGCCGGGGGGGCGGGCCTGAGTGTTTCAAGTAGGGACTGTGGATGTTTTCGCAGTTTCGGATGGGCGAAAAACACGCTCCGGCTTTCTGGGTCGCCGCTGCTGGGAAGGGCTGCTCGGTGACCTCGGGGCTGGCGGGCCCTGCGCGCTGGTGACGTCTCTCCCACCTCGCCCACCGCCCCCCATTCGCGTGGAACTGGCTTCCGAGACTCTTGCGCGACGCTCCCCGTCCCCTGCCGCCGACCCTGGCCGCTGAAGGCCGGAGTCCCCGGAGCTGAGCTGGGTCCTGGGCACCCGGCGGCGACAGTGGATGGGCGGCCCGGGCGGCCAGGCCTGAGCGCTGCCCCGGGGCTCTCAGGTGAGAAGGCGACCCTCTCCCCACCTCCTGCCACCTCCAGGCCGGCACGAAGTCCTCCCTCCTCCTGTAGGGACAGTGGCCCGCCTGTCCCCAAGAAGGTCCCCCACGAAGGTCCCCGTCCCACTCAGGGCTCAGCCTCACCAGGCAGCTTTGGGGAAGTTTGAGAGAGGCCTGGGGGGGAGGGGTGATTTACAGGAAGAGGGCAGAGGGGACTTGGGGACCCTTGGGGACAGCGACAGGGGAGGGGTCGGGCAGGGACCTGGGCCCCCTGCGGCCTGAAGGGTCACAGCGTCCCTGTGCATAAACACGGTGGCAGCACCTGCCCCCAGAGGAGGCCGGCACTGTTTATAAGTCAACTCTGGGTAAAGGCCCAGGGACACCTTGAAGGCCAAGGACTCTACCCCCAGGGGACCGAGGTCACAGGCGAGTGGCCGGCAATGGCAGACTGAGTGTCCCCTCACCTCTCAGCAAGCTGGGCACTGTGGGGGGACCCCCGTCTCCCCGCAGCCCCAGCTGTCAATCGCGCCTGTCCTCACGTTTTATTGAGAACCTACTTTGTACCAGCTCTGCGCTGGGGGACTGGGCCATGTGGACACACAACCAGGGCCGCTGTGGTATTCCCCCCACCTCCACTTTGGTCCTGGGGATTGAACCCAGGGGTGCTTGACCTCTGAGCCCCGTCCCCAGCCCCTTTTTTTTAACTTTTTATTGAGTGATAGGGTCTCACTGAGTTGCTGAGGCTGGCCTCCAACTGGCGATCCTCCTGCCTCAGCCTCCCCAAGCACTCTGCCCTACTGAGGACGGCTGGGAAAGGAGGTCAGGCCCTGTAAACAAAACCCAGGTGAGCTGGCCCGGAGACATAGTTAAGGTGGCTTCCTCAAAGGAGGTAATGACAGGGCTGAGACTCAGATGACCAGACCTGGACCTGTGTGCTGGCTAGAGAACAAGCAAGCACCTGGGCCCCTAGGTGGGAATGTCACCGGCAGCTCGCTCCTGGGTCCAGATGCCAATCCATTAAGGAGGTTTTGAGAAAAAGGTAAAAAGAAGGCTTCTTGCTTTGCTAGCTAACGAGAGATTATCCCTGTGACACCCAGAGAGGGGAAGTGATTCACCTAAGGTCACACAGCAATCAGAGCCTCCTGTCCCAGAGGCTATGATTCTGCCCATCAGCAGGGACTGGGGCCGTTAGAGAGGGGACTCAGAGAAAATGAGACTAGGGCGGGGAGATCAGGGAGGGGAGATCAGGGAGGAGAAGATCAGGGAGGAGAGGTTTAGAAAAAGAAGATTAGATTAAAAAAAGAAAGAAAGAGACATGTACCTTTTTATTTTTTTTTTTTAATTTAAAAAAATTTTTTGGCACTGGGGATTGAACTCAGGGGCACTTGACCCCTGAACCCCATCCTCAGCCCTATTTTGTGTTTTACTTAGAGACAGGGTCTTGCTGAGTTGCTCAGGGCCTCACTAAGTGGCTGAGGCTGGCCTCCACCTTGCGATCCTCCTGCCTCAGCCTCCCAAGCCTCTGGGATGACAGGCGTGCGCCACTGCGCCCAGCTGTATTTAAAAAAATAAAATAAAATAAAAATCACTTTTTCAGTTATTTTAGCAGCTTTGAGACATAATGACAATTCTGGAATGGCCCACAGCACATAACTCCAGTGTGGTCACTGGAAGAGACACAGGTCCAATGGCCACACTCTTGTCCCTACTTGTTAGCAGGGGACTGGTAGAAAGAGCATCTGATAAGCCCTGCTTCAGGCAGGGAAGCAGCAATTTCTTTGTCTGTGTGTGGCTTTGGTGGACATTTTGTGGGTCTGGTTTTGTTTGATCCTTAAAACAAACAACCTGGCCAGGTGGGTGTTATTATCCCTGTGACACCCAGAGAGGGGAAGTGACTCACCTAAGGTCACACAGCAAGCATGTGGCAGAGCCAGAAGTCCAAGCCCTGTCAATCACACAATGGTAGCTGGAGTTTTTCAGGCGTTTGGGTTGGTGGAGTCTCCACTTCCGGGTACTGACTGCAAAAGTCTCAGGGCAGATTCTCATTGGTCAGGGAGATGGAGCTTCCTGATTGGCCAGGCTGAGGTCACGTGCACATTCCGTGGAGTTGGGAAGGGGTGGAGTCAGGCATGTTAAATCGCATGGTGGGGGGTTTGAAGCAGGGTAATGGTGAGACCCCTTGTGGGATTAGAGTAGCTCCTCAGGGTCTCCCTCTCTCCACTCTAATATGTGAGACCATTCTCCCTGGCAGCCACGGTAGGCACAAGTTGGGACCTTGTCACCTCCCTTTCGGATACCTTTCTGGTCGCAGTTAGCATGAAATCACCCTGCATACGGGCAGATTGCCCCATACGATCTGGCCCTGCTAACATTACCTCTCCAACTACCCTGGCCTACTCTCCCCCCACCCGCCCTTTTGCCAAGTGTGTCTCTATCTACCTCAGGGCCTTTGCACCTACTTTTCTTTCCCTACAATGTTGTTTATCCAGATTTTGTCCCCCCCCCCCAAGGCTGCCTCCTCCCTTATTTAGATCTCTGTTCAGATGTCACCTCGTCTGGCCACCCAATCCAAAGCAATACTGCTTTATATTCTTTGGAATTTGGGCTTAGCTATGGAAACAAAAGTCAAAATAACAAGATGATTATTTGTTGCATGACACTCTATGGAAACAGGCCAGGACATGCATGGAGGGGCACACATTCTTACAGCTTCGTTATCCTCCAATACATGATTTTGAGCTTGTAATCGAAACACATGGCTTCTTTCTCATGGCCTAAAATGGCTGCCCTTGCTCCCACCATCACACCCATATTCTAGCCAATGCAAAGGGTAAACCTCATTCCATTCATGCCTCCCTGAGGGGGGAAAAAAATCAGCCAGGGGGCCACTCCCAGCTGCAAAGGAAGCCTCTAAGAGAAAAGGGGGTGGCTTTGTTATTGCTTGGGGGGTCCTAAGGTAGAGGCTGAGACTAGAGGCTGGGCCTCTACCCTGAAGGCTGTTCTCTGTGTGGGAGCCCCTCTGGGGTCTGTGTTTCCCTGGGGGCCTGAGACCCAGAGGCCCCCCTAAGCCTAGGGTCTTGGCTCCTCAGGGCGCTGCGGCAGGATGTCCGCCCCGGGAGGCGCCAACGGGAGCTCGGAGCCACCCCTGGCGCCCAACATCACCGTGCCCCACCGCTGCCTGCTGCTGCTCTATAAGGACATCGGCACCCCCAGGTGCGCCTGCGCTGTCCAGGGGGCGTGCAGGGAGGGGCTGGAGTGGGAGGACCTTGGCACCTCCATTTGCGCCTGCGCTGTCCGGGGGTTGTGCAGGGAGGGGCTAGGGTGGGAAGACTTGAGCACCTCCAAGTGCGCCTGCGCCATCCCCGGGGGTGTGTGGGGAGGGGTCTGGGTAGGAGGAGGGATGCCCCAGCGCATCAGCCACCTGCTCTGCACCCCTCTGTCAGGGTCCGGTACTGGGACCTCCTGCTGCTCATTCCCAACGTGCTCTTCTTCATCTTCCTGCTCTGGAAACTTCCATTTGCTCGGGCCAAGATCCGCGTCACCTCCAGCCCCATTTTTATCACCTTCTACATCCTGGTGAGTTCACTCCCATTGGTGACAGAAAACCCAACTCCCACGGGCTGGAGCCAAAATTAAAGAAGGGGAGGGGGGGAATTCACTCTCTCTCTGGAATAAAAAGCAAGCTTCAGGTATGGCTGGATCCAGGAGGTGAAAGGATGTCAGCAGGGCTTCTTGACTCTGCTCTCTGCTGGCCTTAGCTCAGATATGTTCCCCCTCCCCGCCATGTGGTGTCAAAGACGGTCAAGAGCAGCTTGCGCTAATGTCGTTCCATCAGAGGGTGCCTCTGTTATAGGGGTACCAGGGTAGGTAGGCCTGGCATGTCCTCTGAATGGTGCACCCTGAGCCAGACACCGTGATGGCACGGAAAGGGGCTCTTGGGCGCGCCACCAGATCACGTTGACTGAAGGAGGTGGATGGTCCCTAAAAGAAAATTGCAGAACTGGCAGTAGAGCGCAGGGGAAGCCGGGTAGGAAAAGGTCCACAGTAATCTCTGTCCATCTGTCCATTTCTGGAGACTTCTTTGGAGCACATTGATTTATTTATTGGTACCAGGGACTAAACCCAGGGGTGCTTAACCCCTGAGCCCCATCCCCAGCCCCTTTTTATATTTTATTTAGAGATAGGGTCTCGCTGAGTTGCTCAGGGCCTTGCTAAGTGGCTGAGGCTGGCCTCCAACTCGAGATCCTCCTGCCTCAGCCTCCCGAGCTGCTGGGATGACAGGCGTGTGTCACAGCACCCGGCTGGAAGAAGGCTCTTTTCTAGAGGAAGGGCACAGACCCCAGGTAGACGGAGGTGACAGGTGCCATGCCCAGGCATTTCTGCAAAACCTGCTGAGCCCGAGTCCTCTGTGGGCTCCTTTTCCCCAATTCCTCTGCGTCTCCAAATTAGAAACCACAGACAGAATAATTCCGAAGGCACTTAGCCCTTCCCGGATGCCAGGCATGGCTTCTGCCACATGATATTAACCCATCTGATGCCACCACCAGCCAAGGACAGCAGGTGTGACTTTTACTCCTGTCTTATAGATGGAAAAACAGGCACGGCTGGTCACCGTGGTGCACACCTGTCATCCCAGCAGCTTGGGAGGCTGAGGCAGGAGGATCGCAAGTTGGAGGCCAGCCTCAACCACTTAAGGAGCCCCTAAGCAACTCAGTGAAAACCTGTCTCTCAATAAAATATAAAAACGGGCTGGGGACGGGGCTCAGTGGCTCAGCACCCCTGGGTTCAATCCCCAGTATCACAAAAAGAAAACAAAGAGGCACCGAGGTACAGTCACTTGCCTGAGGTCGCGGAGCGGGATGGCAGCGGAGCTGGGATCAGAGCCTCCTTGGCTCACCCCTGCTAAGCCCTCGGGTGCAAGGCAGGAAATCGGGGCCCAAATGGAAGGGGCAGGCCTGAGGTCAGCAGCCGCGGAGGCTATCCATGTCTCTGAGCCTTGCCTCCTGGAGGCCGCTCCCAGCCTCCCTGCCTCCCTGTGGTCTAGTTTGGAATCCTTCCATCCTTGAGGTCTCAAGAGAGTCTTGTAGCAGTGGGGTGGCTTACTGTCCCAGCTGTGGCCTGACGCCCCCTCCCCATCCCCGCCCTCCCCCACCAGGTGTTCGTGGTGGCCCTGGTGGGCATCGCCCGGGCTGTGGTGTCGATGACCGTCAGCACTGTTGCCGACAAGGTGTGACAGGGCCCGCTGCAGGGGGTTGGCTTGGGGGGGACCCAGTCCTGGCCTGACGCCCTGCCCGCTCTGTGTGCAGATCCTGTGGGAGATCACCCGCTTCTTCTTGCTGGCCATAGAGCTGAGCGTGGTCATCCTGGGTCTTGCGTTTGGTGCGTGTGACGCCGGGGGCTCTGGGGCTCTTCCCTTGTCCCCTGCCTGGCTGGGACCAACCCCGACCCGGTTACCCGGGGCTGGATTCCACGGACTGACCAGCCTGTCTCTTCCAGGTCACCTGGAGAGCAAGTCAAGTATCAAGCGGGTGTTAGCCATTACCACCGTGCTCTCCCTGGCCTATTCTGTCACCCAGGTAAGAGGCGGGGTGCACGGGGCACAGGAGGGCTGGGCCGATGTCAATCGGTGGAGTGTGACAGATCGATTGCCTATTAGCCAGGAAAGTGCTGGGGGCTCCTATGTTCTGACCCAGTGGGGAGCAGGAAGGCTCAGAACCCACCATCTTTATTTTTGGGGGGGGACCAGGGATGGAACCCAGGGGCCCTCATCCCCCCCCTGAGCCCCGTCCCCAGCCCTGTTTTGCATTTTATTTAGAGACAGGGTCTCGCTGAGTGGCTCAGGGCCTCGCTAAGGGGCTGAGGGCCTTGCTAATTGGCTGAGGCTGGCCTCCACCTTGCGATCCTCCTGCCTCAGCCTCCCGCGTCCCTGGGAAGACAGGCGTGTGCCCAGCGAGAACCTACCATCTTAATAAATAGAACCAGAGGAGCACTCCCCCCAGGACAGGTCCCCAGGCTGGGCCTGTGACTGAGAGCCAGGGGAGGCTGGGGGAGGCCTTTAGCGGGTGGTGGCAGCCTCTGGAGGCTCCCCCTGCCTGCCTGCCTGCCTGCAGGGGACCCTGGAGATCCTGTACCCGGACTCCCACCTCTCCGCGGAGGACTTCAACATCTACGGGCACGGGGGCCGCCAGTTCTGGCTGGTCAGCTCCTGCTTCTTCTTCCTGGTGAGCTGGGCTGGCGGGCAGGGGGCTGGGTGCCCGGTTGGGGGCAGCCTGGACCAGGAGGCCCACCCTCTCCGTCTCCTCTCCGCAGGCCTACTCCCTGATCGTGATCCTCCCCAAGACGCCGCTGAAGGAGCGCATCTCCCTGCCCTGTGAGCAGCTGGGACGGGGACACAGCAGGGACAGGGATGGGGGGTATAGCTGGCCTAGAGCTGAGGGATCCTGGGCGGGAGGACCCCACCCCCGGGGCGCGAAGGGTGGGGGAGGCCAGGGACAGCCCCTCAGGACCCTCTGGTCCCCAGCGCGGAGGAGCTTCTACGTGTACGCGGGCATCCTGGCGCTGCTCAACCTGCTGCAGGGGCTGGGGAGCGCGCTGCTGTGCGCCGACGTCATCGAGGGCCTCTGGTAGGCGGGGGCTCCGGAGGGGACAAGGTTCTGGGGGTGGGGGGGAGTGAGGGCGGAGTCTGACCCAGGGTGAGGGCGGGGCCTGGCCCAGGGTAGGGGCGGGGACTGACCCAGGGTGAGGGCGGGGCCTGGCCCAGGGTAGGGGCGGGGACTGACCCAGGGTGAGGGCGGGGCCTGGCCCAGGGTAGGGGCGGGGACTGACCCAGGGTGAGGGCGGGGCCTGGCCCAGGGTAGAGGCGGGGCCTGGCCCAGGGTAGAGGCGGGGACTGACCCAGGGTAGAGGCGGGGCCTGGCCCAGGGTGAGGGCGGGGCCTGGCCCAGGGTAGAGGCGGGGACTGACCCAGGGTGAGGGCGGAGTCTGACCCAGGGTAGGGGCGGGGCCTGGCCCAGGGTGAGGGCGGGGCCTGGCCCAGGGTAGAGGCGGGGCCTGGCCCAGGGTAGAGGTGGGGACTGACCCAGGGTGAGGGCGGAGTCTGACCCAGGGTAGGGGCGGGGACTGACCCAGGATGAAGGCAGGGCCTGGCCCAGGGTGAGGGCGGGGCCTGGCCCAGGTAGGGGCGGGGACTGATCCAGGGTGAGGGCGGGGCCTGGCCCAGGGTGAGGGCGGAGTCTGACCCAGGGTGAGGGCGGGGCCTGACCCAGGGTGAGGGCGGGGCCTGGCAGGGTTGGGGATAAAGGTGGGACCTGGCCTAGGGAAGAGGGTGTGGCCTTGCCTAGGTGGGGGCGTGGCCTGACTCAGGGTGAGGGCGGAGTCTGATAGAGTGAGGGAGGAGTCTGACCCAGCACGGGGGCGGGGTCTGGGCATGGCCGAGCAGTCTGTGGACCTGGAGGACAGGGTGGCCCCGGAGCCTCAGGGCCAGTGGCACTGATGATAAGCCGTCCCCATCTCCAGCTGTGTGGACGCCACCACTTTCCTCTACTTCAGCTTCTTCGCGCCGCTCATCTACGTGGCCTTCCTCAGGGGCTTCTTTGGGTGAGTCTGGCCGGTCCCCGACCTGCTCTCTGTCCAGCACACCAAGGTTCCAGGGCCACGGGTGCCCTCACGTGGTGGACAGTGAGACTGCGCCATTTGCTTCCTGCGCATGCGCGGGGTGGTAGCCGCACTCGGATAGAAGGCAAGGCTTGCATAGTGTATGTACGCGCATGCGCCTAGACGTGCACCCGCGCAGTCTCGCGCCTACGTGCACGTACACGTCTGCAAACAGATGGACCAGGCCGTCCGTGAACGCGGACTAGGGCACTTTCCCCAGGAGAGAGTGGCTGGGCCTGCCGCCCCGCGTTGCTGTCTTGCACTCATTCATGAAGCAAGCTTTCGCTGAGCACCTACTATGTGCTGGCATTGATGTAGCCAGTCGACACCACAGGGCAGGATTGAAAACAAGGCTTGTGCCTGTCATATCAGGAACTGAGGAGGCCGAGGCAGGAGGATCGCAAGTTGGAGGCCAGCCTCAGCAATTTAGGGAGGCCCTAAGCAACTTAGCAAGATTCTTGTCACAAAATTAAAAATTTTTTAAAAAGGGCTGGGGATGGGGCTCCGTGGTGAAGCGCCCCAGTTCCACCTCTAGGACCCCAGTCTGGGCGGTGACCTTCTTAGGGTGGGCTTCCATACCTGGGCCTCTCTGGACTCCCAGGGTGAGGCCCCCAATCCTCTCTCTCCTACCCACCAGCTCGGAGCCCAAGATCCTGTTCTCCTATAAATGCCAAGTGGACGAGACGGAGGAGCCGGACGTGCACCTGCCCCAGCCCTACGCCGTGGCCCGGCGGGAAGGCTTGGAGGCCGCGGGGGCTGCTGGGGCCTCGACTGCCTCCTATTCCAGCACACAGTTCGATTCCGCGGGCGTAGCCTACCTGGACGATGTGGCGTCCATGCCCTGCCACACGGGCAGCATCAACAGCACCGACAGCGATCGGTGGAAGGCCATCAACGTCTGAGAGCGGCCTCCCTGGACCTGCGGGGACAGACGGGACACAGGGGCCAAGGCCGGACTCCTAGGTGGAGCAGATGAAGGGTGGGGGGCAAGGCCTGCACCTCCTGCCCCCCAGCCCCCAGTTCCCTTGGTGGCCAGTGCTCCAGCCGGGAACCCCTCGTCCTTTTTCCATCCCCTCGCCCCGCTCAGCAGGCCAGACTGGTCTCCCAGGGACAGAACCTCATTGCACAGGATGGCTGCTGCCCACCTCCCCTCACTGCCCCACTCCGCAGCCACTGGTCTCCTCCAAGCGCACAGCGTGGGGGACCAGCGGTGGCGTGTATATTTTCTTGATTTATTTTTTAATAAAAAGGAAAAGAGTAGAAAGTGTTGATGTGGAAGTTTCTAGAAGGTGGAGCCGGCGGGTTCCTCCGGGCAGAGTGAGGGGGCTCCTCTTGGCTCAACCAAGGGTCATTCAAAGATGTCAACCGCCCTGGAAGTGCCTCTGTAGAGGCGGGGGTGGGGGGGTGGAGCTGGCACATTTGTCCCCTGGTGGCAGTGGAAGAGGCCCCCTTGGAGGAGCAGGGAGGGGGCAGGGCCAAAGTTCAGCCTTGGTGTGAGCCACCAGGAGGGGAGTGACTCTGGCTCTTCTCAGGGCTCAGAGTCAGCCTGGCCTTCCAGACAAGATCCACCCTCCCCTGGAGGCCAGAACTGCACCCAAAATCTGTCCGAAGACTGCATTCCAGAATGTTCTACATTGGGATTCAGACCCCCACCCCCAGGGCAGGGGGCAAACACAAGATCCTTCTGGATCTCTCAAGGTTGCAGTTTCTCCAAAGACCTGCCCTGTGCCTGGTGTAGTGGTGCCCGCCTGTCATTCCAGCCACTGGGGAGGCTGAGGCAGGAGGATCGCAAGGTGGAGGCCAGCCTCAGCCCCTTAGCGAGGCCCTGAGTGAGATCCTGTCTCTAAATAGAAAAAGGGATGGGGATGTGGCTCCGTGGTTAAGCTCCTCTGATGTGTAATTATCAGGACTGTCATTATTAATAATCATTAATGTCATTAATAATAGTTATTATTCATAATTAGCATAATTAATTACTCCCTTGAGATGAGCGTGGGGTGTGAAACTAGCTGTTAGATTCTGAAGACAGACGAAGACCGATTTTTTTTGGCGGGGAGGTGGTGTCGTACTGGAGATTGTACCCAGGGGACGCTTACCCCCTGAGCCACCTCCCCAGGCAGGTCGGGTCTGATGGTTCTGGGGCGAGTGGGGACAGCGGGATCAGGAACAGCTCCTATGGTCCCTTGGGCTCCTTTACCCTCCACTTTAAAAAAAATATATTTTTTATTTCCTCTCCTTAGCTCCCTGTGACAGCAGCGAGCAACCTGCCATGTCCCACCCACACAGGGTGTGACGTCCCACTCCCGTGGCTGGACCTGCTGTGGGGTGTCCCTGGTCGTGGGTTCCTATGTGAACATGGGAAAGGGACGTCCATTCATTCCCCTGTCTCTCCCAGTCCCTCCCCTCCCTTCCCTCCACTCCCCTGCGTCTCATCCAGTGAACTGCTATTCTCTGCCCCCCTATTGTGAGTCAGTGTCCCCATATCAGAGAGGACACTCAGCCTTTGGTTTTGGGGACTGGCTTATTTCACTCAGCGTGATCGTCTCCAGCTGCATCCATTGACCAGCAAATGCCATCATTTCTTCCTTCTTGATGGCTGAGTAATATTCCACGGTGTATATGGACCACAGTTTCTTTATCCATCCCCTGTTGAAGGGCACCTAGGTTGGTTCCCCAGTTGAGCTATTGTGAGTTGAGCTGCTGTGCACATTGATGTGGCTGTGTCCCTGTCGTGTGCTGATTTTAAGTCCTTTGGGTGTAAACCGAGGAGTGGCATAGCTGGGTGCCATGGTGGTTCCATTCCCAGTTTTCTGAGGAATCTCCACCCTGCTCTCCAGAGTGGCCGCACCAATTTGTAGTCCCACCAGCCATGGCTGAATGGACCTTGTCCCCACATCCTCGCCCACATGGATTGCTGCTTGTATTCTTTTTTTTTTTTTTTAAATACTTTTGGTTGTAGATGGACCCAATACCTTTATTTTGTTTATTTGATCTTTTTTAAGCTGGTGCTGGGGATCGAACCCAGGGCCTGGCCCCTGAGAGGTGCACTCTGGGGGGGGGGGGAGACCCCAGGGCTGCATGGGGTCTGGGCTGCTGGCCGTGCAATTGGTCCTGGTGACCAGGGGGCCCCTGCTGGCCACCCAAGCACCCTACGTTTTCAGCTGAAGGCATCCGGCAGATCCTGATCCAACCACCCCCTGAGAAGCTTCTGGAAAGCCGGTCCAGCCAAGATCCCCTTAGGGGGCTCCAAGGCCCTGGGACACCCACTGGGTTCTGCCTGGCCAGACCGTAGTGATGTCCTGGGGGCCACCCCCGAGGACACTGTCCTCCCAGATTTGGGGGACGTGAGCTGTTTCCCATCTCGTCTGGCTCTGGGAACCCCTCTGCGAGAAGAACCTTCTAGAAGGTTCTAGGTCTTTCCCTCTTGCTCCGGTTCTAAATACTAACCTTTATCATCGCCCCACATTGAGATGCCCCGGGGGACTTGCGTGATATTTGGAGAATTAGCTGTCACAGTGTCAATGGGAGGAGATGTCACACACGACCCGATTTTCTGCTCCTAAAAACAAACAAAAACCTCAAACAACAATAAAATCACAACCACCACCCATGCACAAGCCTCAGACGGGGGGCTCCCCAAAGCCAGTCCTGACAGGTCCTCTTGGTCTATGTGGACCATTCTGTGACCCCTGTGGGACGATCTCAAGTTCAAGGCTGACCTCAGCAACTTATCGAAATAATAATAATAATAATGATTATTATTATTATTATTATTATTATTATTATTATTATTTGGTAGTGCTGGGGATTGAACCCAGGCCCTTGTGCATATGAGGCAAGTGCTCTACCCACAGAGCCCCATCCCCAGCCTTATTTTCTATTTTATTTAGAGACAGGGTCTCACTGAGTGGCTTAGGGCCTCGCTAAGTGGCTGAGGCTGGCCTCCACCTTGCAGTCCTCCTGCCTCAGCCTCCTGAGCCACTGAGATTGCAGGCAACCTTGCCTGGCCAAGATACCTCTGGGGATTGAACCCAGAGGTGCTGAACCCCTGAGCCCCGTCCCCAGCCCTTTATATATTTTATTTAGAGACAGGGTCTCGCTGAGTAGCTTAGGGCCTCGCTAAGTGGCTGAGGCTGGCCTCCAACTAGCAATCCTCCTGCCTCAGCCTCCCCTCCCCAACTGCTGGGATGACAGGCGTGTGCCCCATGGCGCCCGGCATAAATAATCCAATACCCCTGTTTGTCCTTGGGGGAAGGGAGCTGGCAATCTTGGGTCAGGCGTGGGGAAAGACGGGCTCATGTTAGTCACAAACCTGTTTATATTTTCATGAACATTTGTGTGTGTGTGTGTGTGTTGGGTGTGGTCGCACACCTGTCCTCCTAGCGGCTCGGGAGGCTGAGGCAGGAGGATCACAAGTTGGAGGCCAGCCTCAGAAACTTAGCGAGGTCCTGAGCCACTCAGCGAGACCCTGTCTCTCAATAAGATATAAAAAGGGCTGGGGACAGGGCTCAGGGGTGAAGCACCCCTGGGTTCAATGCCTGAGACCCTCCCCACAAAATATATATTTTTGCTTTATTTGCATGTCTCCTATTTGAAGGCCTGAATTAAAAATGAAGAAAAGAAAGGCATGCTTAGGTAAGCACGTTAGCAGGGACGTCCCCAGGGGCTAGGGACACACACACACACACACACAAGCCACCCAGCATGCTCCTTGCCCATGTGCAGATTTTCAGGGACCCCATTCTGAGTCTCACAGGTGGTTGGACTTCACATGGGGCTGGGAATGGGTGCAGGGGACACGGATTGAGGGGGGGACGGGGGGAGCTGGGGACACTGGCATTTTGTGCCTTGAATTCCCCCTGGCTGGCTGAAATGCCAATTTTCTGCTAGGCTGGCTGTGAGCGGCTGGGGAATGGCTTGTGTTAACCAACCGAACCGCAGAGCGAAGCAATTAGATAATTAAACTGTTTTTAAATTGAATTGAGAGCCCCGTGATTTCTCTGGGACGGTGGTCTCCTGGCCTTCGCCTCCACACTGTGACGTGGATGGGAGACGAGAGGAGCTTTTTTCTAAAGGACAGGAGGAGGGGGACCGGGCGTGGTGGTTGCACCACCTGTCATCCCAGCGGCTCTGGAGGCTGAGACAGGAGGATCGCAAGTTGGAGGCCAGCCTCAGCCAAAGTGAGGCCCCGCGAGCAACTCAAGGAGTTGCTCTGAGCCCCGTCCCCAGTCCTATTTTGCATTTTATTTAGAGACAGGGTCTCCCTGAGTTGCTGAGGGCCTCGCTAAGTTGGTGAGGGCTGGCCTCCAATGAGCGATCCTCCGGCCTCAGCCTCCAGAGCTGCTGGAAGGACAGTCCTGCTGCACTACTTTGGGCTGGACATCTTTTAAGAGAGCTGAACTTGACAAGGGGGAGGGTCTTCCTTCTTCTTTGCAGGCCAGGTCCTGGGCCAGCAGGGGTTGTGACGATCCTGGTCGACACCTTAGCTCTGCAAGGACCCAGCTGCAGGACCTGCCTGGCTTTGGGTTCTGGGTGACCTTGACCGCGTTCCCCCTGGGAGGGCGGTGCAGAGAAGGGAGGGGCCGCCCAAAGTCCTGGGGCATTACCTCCCGGGCGTCCCTGACGATCTGTGTCCCCACCGCGTGGGATCTAGGGCGGCTGCTGGTGTCGCTGTCTCCCAACCCGGGTGCAGCCCGGGGACCCAGCTCAGTGACTCCGCGGCGGTGATCCCGGTGCAATTCTCCGTGTGGCCACTAGAGGGCGCTGCGGCACCGAGGACCGCGCACTCCTTGGCCACCAGCGCAGGGGAGGGGACGCCCCGGGTCCCTTGTCGGGTGCGCGCTCCTGCGGCTCAGCCTCGGATGGACGTGGCGGAGCTCCAAGCTGTGCCCACCCCTCCTTGTGCACGCCCCGATCGCTTCTCCGGGCCCCAGCTCATGTCGCACCCCCACAGTCCCCATGATGTCCCCTCCCCCAGACCCGACCCCTGAGCCCCATCCTCAGCCCTATTTTGTGTTTGATTTAGAGACAGGGTCTCCCTGAGTGGCTGAGCACCTCGTTTTTGCTGAGGCTGGCCTCCAACTCGCGATCCTCCTGCCTCAGCCTCCCCGGAGGCTGGGATGCGCCCTCCCTCCCGGCCCCACCCCCAGACGTCCCTGGTAACCCCAAAACCGGTGCCGCTCTGTTCCCAACTTGCCTCCATCCCCGCACCCGGAGTTCCCAGAGCCTCCCTCCTGCTTTATTTTCTTGCTGGAGCCCTGGGCTTGAGGGTTCCGCTGACCCTGCCCAGGGCCTCTTTGTGAAATGGAAAGTCCACCGCAGCGCTCTGCTTCCAACCCTCCCGGGGGGACTCTGGTCACCTTAAAATAGAACCCCAGCGCCTGGTGGCTTGGCAGATCCGGCTGACATCACCTTCCACCGCTCCTCCTGGCTCTCAGCAGAGGATGGAGGTTGGATGAGCCTCTAAGCCTCCATTTGCAATCCTCTCCCGGTGGAGTGGGGCTCCTGGCCAACCCTCTCCATCCTTCCTGATGTCCCCTGCTCACTAAGATCTCTCTCCCGGCTCCAAACCAGCTCCAGGTCCCCCACGGTGCTGTTACCCACCCCACCCAGCCCACCTTGAACTTCAAGGGCGGTGTCCTCCACCCTCCGAGTGTCCCTTGGACTAGAGAGAATGGGCGAGACCTCTCTCTAGACCCTGCACCTGAGGAGGTGGCTGGAGACTGGCTTTCTGTGAATCTGGTCTCCGTGCCACAGTCCTTGGCCACGACCTTGACTCCAGACACCCCCCCACCCCCCGTCCAGAGAGGGAACTGGGTCAGCTCACAACTTCCTGCACTGGTGTTTAGTAAGCACTTAGTATATGCTAAGTGCTTTTCTTGAATCATTTTATGGCATTGTTGCTGAAAGCTGCGTCCTTGTCCCCAAAGCCAACCCAACAACGAGGACACGGTTTTGAGACAAAGGAAAGGGGAGGTATCTTGCTTTGCTAAGTAGAAGCGCAGGGGACTCCCGTCCCAGAGGCTGGGGTTCTGCCCATCCGCAGGGACAGGGACTGTGAGAGAGGGGACTCCAAGGCTGCACCCCCCACCCCAGTGTCCTCTGTTGGGAGACGGTCATTTCTGAGACCTTCTGGGGACAGAATTACAGAATCTCATCCTAACGTATTAGGTCTCCATTTTATGGGTAAAAAGCATCCAGTCTCAGAGAGGTGAAGCCACCTGTCCGAGGCCACACAGCACAAGTGGAAGAGGCTGATGGCGAATTCCGAGACAGGCTGCTTCTCTCCTGAGAAGGTATATGAATGGAGAGGTCTCCCGGAGTGTCACGGTGATCTTGTAAAAGGAACAGATGGGGACACTGACATCTGATGTCCAAGTCTGACAGCTGAGTGGAGGTAGCAGTAAGGCTCTGACCTCCACGTTTCTAGGAAGAATTCATTTAGGGGGGTCCCAGGGATTGAACTCGGGAGCCCTCGACCCCTGAGCCCCCTCCCCAGCCTTATTGTGTATTTTCTTTAGAGGCAGAATCTTGCCAAGTTGCTGAGGCTGGCCTCCAACTCACGATCCTCCTGCCTTAGCCTCCGGAGTCGCTGGGATGACAGGCGTGCTAATTGTCACCTCTTTGTAAACGGCTTTGTCTTCTCAGTCATCGGGGTGTCCCTTGGTGTCCTTGTTAACATGACAGGCGCGTTGTGAATGAATGGACCGATGGATGGATGGGTGGGTAGAGGGATCAGTTGGCAGGGAGGGAGGCTGTTCTTCCCCAGGGATCCAATTGGTAGAAAGTCCCCAAGAGCCAGCCCTCCCAGAAGGCCCATCTGGAGCTTTGTTTAAAGATACAGAAATCGGGGACCACAGACACACCCCTCCCGGGGCTGCAGACTGGGAAACCAAAGCGATGTGTGCATTTAGGACTGGCAGACCCTCGCTGACACAGCCTGAGGTCCAGTCTCGCCAGGAAGGCCCAGAGAGGGCTGGGGTCTTGCCCAAGGTCACACAGTAAGGTTAGGACCAGGTCTGAGTCTAGGATCAGGGACAGGCTTGGGAGATAGGGCAGGGTGGGGGTGGGGGGGTCTAGTGAAAAGAGCCGTGGGAATCTCTTCTTTTTTTGGGGGGTACCAGGGATTGAGCCCAGGTGTGCTTAACCCCTGAGCCCCGTCCCCAGCCCTATTTTGTATTTTATTTAGAGACAGGGTCTCCCTGGGTGGCTTAGGGCTTTGCTAAATTGCTGAGGCTGGCCTCCAACTTGTGATCCTCCTGCCTGAGCCTCCCCTGCTGTTGGGATTACAGGCATGCGCACTGAGCCCGGAAAAATGATGCTGATTGAATGGACCGATCAATGGCAGGTGGAGCAGATGGGGTCTCCCGCCGCCGCCTCCTTCCTGCCATGGTGGGTCGCAACAGAGGCCAGGCCCCGCCCCTGCCTCTCCTCTGGGTTTGTCTAGGCACCATGCTTTGGAATGCAGCAAGAGGCTTTGGCTGGAGCAGAGTGCCCCCATTACTGGCTGCCCTTGGTGACAGCCAAGTGCCACTGCTGTCCCTGGGTGCACGGAGTGGGCCTGTCACAATATTTGTTCAACACGCGGTGGCAGGCTAAGCCGCACTGCAAACACGAAGTTGCCAAGAGGGAATCTCCTGCTCTCCCGGGCTCCCTCGCCACGTTAGGGTCAGATGCGCCTTTGGCAGCAATTGGCCCGCCTGCCCCAGGGCCCAGGCTGGTCTGGCTGGGAGCCCAGCCCTCCCTGCCCTCCTGTGGATTCCTTTCTAGTCCAGGCACCCCCTCAATTTTTTGGGGTGCCAGGGATGGAACCCAGGGGCGCTTAACCCCTGAGCCCCGTCCCCAGCCCTTTTTACATTTTATTTAGAGACAGGGTCTCGCTGAGTTGCTGAGGGCCTTGCTAAGTGGCTGAGGCTGGCCTCCAACTGGTGATCCTCCTGCCTCAGCCTCCCCAGCCCCTGGGATCACAGTCGTGCACCACCGCGCCCAGCCAGCGACCCCATTTCTCAGATGCGGTACCTGGGGTCCAGTGCCTCTCGGGATGCTCACCCCTGCACCTCCTCTCACCATCTCTGGGGGTCTCTTCTGCGCATGCTCCTTCCATCTCTCCTCCTTCTGCTTTTGCCCCGCCCCCTGCTGTTACCTTGCTCCCCACCTGGAGCCCTGCCCTGCCAGGGGCCGTCCCTCCCCAGAGGGGCTCCCACCTCCCTCCACCAGCATCCAAGCGCCTTCCCCAGCCTCTCCAGCCTAGCGAGACTGTCCCCACCTCGAACTCCCACTGCTCAGCCAGTGTGAAACACACAATTTAGCACTTAATTATACACTCTGCTCACTAATTGCTTTGTGCCTTATCTCCTCAGCTAGCATAAGATCCTCAAGCTGCGGCTCCTGGCTCTGGCCCCGCCCCTGGCTCTGGCCCCGCCCCTGGCTCTGGCCCCGCCCCTGGCTCTGGCCCCGCCCCTGGCTCTCGCCCCGCCCCTGGCTCTCGCCCCGCCCCTGCATCCCATCCCACCCCCTGGCCTGCCTTCCCCGGCTCCCATCACACCTCCCTGGCTCCTACCCTGCCCCTGGTTTCTTGCCCCACCCCCTGGCTCCCACCCGGCCCCTGACTCTGGCCCCGCCCCCTGCTCCCGCCCCACCCCTGGTCTCTGGCCCCGCCCCTGGCTCTGACCCCGCCCCAGCTCTGGCCCCGCCCCTTACTCTGGCCCCGCCCCCTGGCATCCGCCCAGCCCCTGGCTCCCACCCCACCCCTTGGCCTCTCACCCTGGCCCCTGGCTCTCCTCCCTGGCTCTCGCCCCTTGCCCTGGCTCGGGTCCCGCCCCTGGCTCTTGGCCCTGCCCCCTGGCTCCAGCCCCCCCACCCCATGGCTCTGGCCCCTCCCCTGGTTTCCACCCAGCTCCCTGGCTCTCGCCCCACCCCCTGGCTCCCACCTCGCCCCTGACTCTGGCCCCGCCCCTGGATCTCGCCACGCCCTCTGGCTCCGGCCCCGCCCCTGGCTCTGGCCCTGCCCCCTGGCATCCGCCCGCGCCCCTGGCTCCCACCCCTCCCCCTGGCCTCTGGCCCCACCCCAAGGCTCTCACCCTGCCCCATGGCTCCCTCCCCTCCCCTGGCTTCCACCCCACCCCTTGGCCTCTCGCCGTGCCCCCTGGCTCTCGCCCCTTGCCCTAGCTTGGGTCCCGCCCCTGGCTCTTGGCTCTGCCCCCTGGCTCCAGCCCCGCCCATGGCTCTGGCCCCCCCCTTGGTTCCCACGCTGCTCCCTGGCTCTGGCCCCACCCCCTGGCTCTGGCCCCGCCCCTGGATCTTGCCACGCCCCCGGCATCTCGCCACGCCCCTGGCTCCCACCTCACCCCCTGGTTTCTCGCCCCACCCTCTGGATCTCACCCTGCCCCCTGGCTCCCGCCCCGCCCCTGACTCTGACCCCGCCCCCTGGCCTCTCGCTCTGCCCCCTGGCTCTCACCCTGCCCCTGGCTCTGGCCCCTTGCCCTGGCTCTGGACCCTCCCCTGTCTTCCGCCCCGCCCTCTTTGCTGGAATCCTTGTTGCCCAGGCTAAGGGTCTGCTCTGTTCTTGACCCTGAGGCCGTCGCCTGTGCACCTAGTGGCCACAGGCAGTGGATGGAGGTAGTCCCTACATTCATTTTATACATATTACTCAGCCCAGAGGAGCAGGAATACGGAGAATGCAAAAATGCCATTCCCCTGCCTCTGGTTCAATTTAAGTTCAGGCTGCCTGTCTGTCCGTCGCTCTGTGCTGGAAACATCTGGAGCCTGGAGCAGGGGTCTCACCTCATCCTTAGTCCCACCTTGACTCTTCTCATTCCTTCAGTGGACCCAAGCTGGGTGCCCTGGTGCACGCCTATCATCCCAGTGGTTCGGGAGGCTGAGGCAGGAGGATTGAAAGTTGGAGGCCGGCCTCAGCAATTTAGCGAGGACGTATCTCAAAAAAAAAATAATAATAATAAAAAGTAAAAGGTTGGAGATGTGACTCAGGAGTGAGGTGCCCCTGGGTTCAATCCAGGGTACAAAAAAAAAAGTGTCAGTCGGGGTCACCCTTTTAAGGAGCCACAAGGCTGGGTCCTGCTGGTCCTGTAGAGAAACCCAATCAATAGGCTTGGGTGTGTGCGTAGGAGGAGAGAGGGAGGAATGATTGACTGATGGATGGATTGATTTGGAGGAATTGGCTCTCGGGATTGTGGAGTCCTACAAGTCAAAACTCATCCGATTGGGCTGGAGACCCCTGCGAGAGCTGAAGATGTAGTTCAAGTTCAAAGGCCACCTGCTGGCAGAATCCTCTCTTCTCTCTTCCAGGGAGGTCAGGCTTTGGTCCACTTAGACCACGGGACCCGGTTCACCTGCGGGATGGAGGATCATCTGCTTTTCTCCAGGTCCATTGATTTGAATATTAACCCCATCAAAAAATACCTCCACTTGGAAACAGCTAATAAGACCCTATAGATTGTCCACCGTGGAGGCCTTCATTAAAATAGTACCTGTGGAGGCTGCTCAGACCTCCTTTAGGGACAAGGCGCTCTCACCCCAGGGGGCAGAAGCGGTCCCTTCCAGGAATGACTGACGTGGGCTAGACAGCACCAGGGATTGAACCCAGGGATGCTTAGTCCCTGAGCCCCATCCCCAGCCCTTTTTATCTTTTATTTAGACCCACCACAGGCAACGCGGGATCCTGGATTATTTCTTGGAACAGAAAAGGGACCTCCGGGGAAAAAACTGGGGACACTTGAACTTTAGTGAATGGTGGTGCTTGAATCTGGAGTGTTCAAGGCTTGGTCCCCAACTTGGTGCCATTGGCAGGTGGTGGAACCTTTAAGAGGTGGGGCTTAATGGGAGATTTTTAGTTCATTGTGGGTGTGTCCTCAAAGGGGACTGTGGTCTCTTGGCCCCTTTCTCTTCCAGCCACCAGGTAAACCACTTTGCTCACCCACCAAGATGTGCTGCCTCATCACAGGCTCAAGGCAACAGATCCAACTGGTCATGGACTGAAACCTCCAAAGCTGTGAGCCGAAATAAACCTTTTTTCTCTATAAGTTGATTTGTCTCAGGTATTTGTTACAGTAACGGAAAGCTGACCAATGCACATGTATGTATAGCAACATCGATTACTTGATTTTTTAAAACTTTTTTTTAGTTGTAGATGGACACAATATCTTTATTGTACTTATTTTTTTTATGTGGTGCTGAGGATGAAACCCAGTGTCTCACGCATGCGAGGCAAGCGCCCCACCACTGAGCCCCAACCCTAGCCCTCCGGATGGCTTGGTTTTGATCATCACACCCTGGTGATGGGGGTGTGTTCCCATTAGGGGAAGCCAGAGAGAGAACGTTCAGGAATTCTACCATCTTGACAGCTCCTGGGGTACATCTAAAATTCTTTCGGAATCGAAAGCTGAAAAACTCACCCCATTTCCAACAAGCTGCTAAAAGAGTTGGTCCTTTTTCTCAACCAGCTTCTCCACAGAACCCATTAAATAGACACTGTCTTTTACCTACCTGGGTGCCCCCTGAGCAGTTCTGTCCAGAGGAGCAAACATCCAAGGTGCTGTGTGACCTCTTCTCCTTCTAAGCTCTGGATTCCGTGATCTTCCTGCACAATTTCTTTTCAGGGAACTTCTTAAGCCACTGGCTCATTTTTGCTGGGGTTAGTTTAATTAAAACCAGAGACTCTAATCCACAAATCCACTTACCCGGACTATGGGCTGAGAGAGAAAGAGCTTAGAGGAGGACCCTCGATCCTTTTTGTTCTCACTGTCCCCTGAGAGGGGACATGGTCCTCCTCACACCCGGCCATGGGAGGGGACACAGGAGGGGACATGTGTGGTTTTCCAAGTATTGATTCATAAAGCTGATCTTCCTTTTTTTTTTTTTTGAGAAACATGTACAAAAGAGAAGTTTTAATGTTTTCTTCTCCTGCTCTGCGGTATATACATAGATGTTCTAGAAGTTTCTTTTATTAATTAAAAAAATTTTTTTTGGTGTCAGAGAGATTGAACCCAGGGATGCTTAACCACGGAGCCCCGTCCCCAGCCCCTTTTTTATATTTTATTTAGAGACAGGGTCTCCCTGAGTGGCTCAGACCCTTGCTAAGTGGCTGAGGCTGGCCTCCAACTTGTGATCCTCCTGCCTCAGCCTCCCAACCTGCTGGGATGATAGGCGTGCACCCACTGCACCAGGCCCCCGTGCCCTGTTCTCAGGGGCCTTTGCCCATATTTGGGAGGCTCCCCACTTCTTCTGTGACCAAGTTGCTCAGGGCTTTGCTAAGTTGATGAGGCTGGCCTCCAACTTGGGATCCTCCTGCCTCAGCCTCCCAAGCCGCCAAGTCTCTGTAAAAAAAACCCAAAGGTTGGAGCTGGGGCGGTGGCTCAGTGGTAGAGCGCTCGGCTAGCATGTGGGAGGCCCTGGGTTCGATCCCCTGTTGTTTTGGGACGTGTGGGTTGGTTGGCCGCCCTGGGATTGCTTGGGTCTGGCTGGGCTGGGGTGGGTGGGTTTTTGCAGAGGCCGGGGAGTGAGTCTGGGTTGTCTGTCTTCCTCTGAGCCTGTCTGCTTCTGGGGCCAGATCTCCCTCCTTATGTCTCTGGGGGCCATGTGGGGAGGTAACTGGGTGGAGCTTGCATCCTCCAGATCCCCCCATTCTGGGGGCGCCAGGCTCCATGCTAATGAACCTAACTTATGCTTCCCCAGGGCCTTTGCACAGCCTTTCTCTTTGTTCAACAAACCCTTTTTGCTCCAGGTTGCAGGGAACTTGCTCCAGCATCTGGTTATCACTTGGTGGTCACTGTAAGACCAGACCTATCCTGGCCGCTGGGATGACAGGTGTGCACCAAATTATTTTTCTGGCCGAATTTGTTCTTCTTATAATGACACCAGTTGTTGGATTAGGATCCACCCTGATAACTTTCTTCTATCCCAATTACCTTTTTAAAGACTGTCTCTGGCTGGGCTCCATGGTGTATGCCTGTAATCCCAGCATACTGGGAGGCTGAGGCAGGAGGATCACAAGTTGGAGGCCAGCCTCTGCAAAAGTGAGGCCCTAAGTCACTCAGTGAGACCCTGTCTCTAAATAAAACACAAAATAGGGCTGGGGATGGGGCTCAGGGGTCGAGTGCCCTGAATTCCACCCCTAAAAAAAAAAACCACTGTCTCCAAAATAGTCATATTATGAAATATTGGGGCTTAGGATTTGGGCATTTGATTTTTTTTTTTTGCAGAAGGGGGCGGGACATGATTCAGCCCCTAAGACATGGGGACAGGCTTTCTCCAAGGCTACTAGGTACAAGAAGTCCTGATATTTCCAGTTTGCTTATTTATTTTGGAGGACATATTTCCAAAAATGGAGGTCGCGGCCTCGATGGTTTAGCAACTCAGCCTCTATTTTTTTTTTTTTTCTAAAGAGGGCTCCTTGAGACCTTATTCCTCTCAACCTACTGTACCCCTCTAATGCATCACGACCGGGCTCCTGAGAAGATCGTTGCAATATTCTTTCCCATGCCCCTTACGGATGGGCCAAGGTGTGGCCCCGGGGATGTAACTTCTTTTCCATTTTGCAAATCTTTCTCATGCATCTGCACGTGGAGGGAGGAACCCGTCCCAGCCCCTGGGCTTCTGGGCGCTGCATGCATGCAGAGGGGGGGACTTGGGTGACATCCTCGGCTGCAGCAGCGGCTCTGCTGAGTGGGCGGGAAGCCGGGCCCCGCTTGGGTAGCGTCTCCATGGCAACCGCTCCCCCCCCCTCTCTCCTCGCTGAGACCCGGGCATGTGTGGCCATGGCGACTGGTCCCAGCCATGGGCACATCTGCATAGCAACCCGCCAAAGGCACAGCTGGGGCCTCGCTTCAGGGAAACCAGGTCCCTGAGCCGGTTTCATAAAAATCCAGAAGGAGAACAGGGATCCTCTCCCTGGGATAAGGGACCAAGGACCCCCCGGGGGGACCCAAGCTTTGAGGATGGCAAGTGGCTAAGAAATCCACTTGACCATGCTCCTCCGCACGACCAGCGATCGCAGAAATGCAAATGCCCAATTTGTTTTATTTAAAAATAAATTCTCTGATTTATTTAAAAACAAATATATCCACAGTGCAATTAGCAAGAGGAGACCTCAGATCCCAGGTTGGGTGTGTGTGTGTGTGTGTGTGCAGAAAGGGGGTCTCGGGACCCTCCCTGCAGGACTGAGGGGGACATTTGGAGATCATCTCTTTTGCATTCATGCAAAAATCCTGGGCTACCCTTAAGAAAGGTTCGAGAAGAATATTAAACAGCCTAGAAAAATATTCATCATGGAAACAGGCCAAAGCAGATAGGTTGGACAGCCCTTAGGGGTTGGAAGAGAGCTTTGGAGGATCCTCCTCGTCCAACTCCGGTCCTGGGCCTTCTCTGCACCCTGCACACATACACCAAAGAGGAGAGATGTTCAAGTTTAAGGAAAATATTACCTATAGGTTTCTGGAAGGGGGTTTCTAGAAGTTTCTGTGCCCACAAGAGCCCATCTGAATTGCATCCTGGGAGGTGGGATATGAAATACATTTATATCAAAGTGCAGTGGGGTGCAGAGTGCTGGAACCCAGTCTTTTTTTTTATGGGGGGGGGGTACTTGGGATTGAACTCAGGGCACTTGACCACAGAGTCCCATCCCCAGCCCTATTTTGTATTTTATTTAGAGACAGGGTCACCCTGAGTGGCTGAGAGCCTTGCTAAGTTTCTGAGGCTGGCCTCCAACTTGCGATCCTCCTGCCTCAGCCTCCTGAGCCGCTGGGATGAAAGGTGCACCACCGTGGAAAAAAAGTTAACAGAAAATTTAAAAACTTTCAAGTGGTAGTAAGACACACAGAACAAAAGTTTCTATTTGTTAACGATCTTCAGTGTATGGCTCAGAAGCATTAACTGTGTTCACATAGCTGGGCAGCCGTCACCCCCCAGCCATCTTGAGAGCTCTTCCATCTTGCCAAACTGAAACTCTGTCCCCATTAAACACTAATTCTTGAAGCTGAGCGCTGTGGCGTAGGCCTGTCCTCCCAGAGGCTCAGGAGGCTGAGGCAGGAGGATCGCAAGTTAGAGGCCAGCCTCAGCCACTTAGTGAGGCCCTGAGCAACTCAGAGAGACCCTGTCTCTAAATAAAATAGAAAAAGGGCCGGGGACAGGGCTCAGTAGTTGAGGGCCCCTGGGTTCAATCCTTGGTACCAAAACAAACAAACAAACAAACAAACAAACAAAACAAAACACTAAATCTCCATGCCTCCTGCCCCAGATCTTGGCACCCACCTTTTGGCCTTTGTGTGTGAATTTGACAACCCTGGAACCCATATAGGTGTCACCAGACAGCATTTCTCTTTTGGTGACTGTGAGTATAATACCCGGGTGGTAGAATGGGTTTAGAATTTCTTTCCTGTCTAAGGCTGAACGCTAGTTTACGGTGCAGATAGAACACACTTTGTTTATCCACTTATCGGTTGGTGGACACTTGGGTTGGGTATAAAAGTGGCCCCTTGGACACCCAGTTCAGGGCTTGTGTACTCTGAGTCCCTCTGGAAGCAGGTGTTGAATTTCTTGGCATTGACCTGGTGTCAGGCTCTGATCACGGTGGTGACCAGGAGGGCCATCTGGATCTTTGAGCAATGCCACGTCCAAGGTTGTCCCCCGAGGAAAGTGACAGAGGGGTGCCCCAGCATCCCCACGTGGTGCATCCTCCACACAGGGCTGACATCGAAATTTGTGTGTTTCTTGATCAATGAAAAGTTGAGGTGACCCCTGTATCAGGGACATTTCTCTTTGTTTTGCTGGATTGATTCCTAAAAAAATAGGATTTGTTGTTGTTGTTGTTGTTTTTGTTTTTTTGTGATCCTGGAAATTGAACCCAGGGCCACTCTACCACTAATCCACATCCCCAGCCCTTTCCATTTTTCATTTGGATACAGAACTTATGCTAAGTGGCTCAGGATCTTGCTAGGTGGTTGAGGCTGGCCTCCAACTGGTGATCCTCCTGCCTCAGCCTCCAGAATGGCTGGCCTTACCAGTGGGGGCCACTACACCCGGCTCAATTGGATTTTTAAAATCAAATAAAAATAATAGGAAAAAAAATGTCAGGATGTGTGGTTTGAGTCTATTTGGCTTAAAAAAAAAAAGTGTTAGCAGGCACAGAAAGAAGTTATTAGAAGGATGTAGACCAACCTGTTAATATTTGTTATCTCTTGGTGGTGGGAATATAGGGAACTTTTCTCTTCTCTCCCCTCCCCTCTCCCTGCCTTCCCCCTCCCCCTCCTGCTACCCTCCCCCTCTTTGGAATAAGAAGAAAAAAAATGATTTCTGTCCATCCCAAAGTGTCCATTTCTGAAAATGGAGAACCAGACCCTCACCACCAGTTACAGGGAGCCATTTATTCACTTGGTGAACGAGAACCTCAGGTTTCCAAGGGGTTCACAGTTCTGTGAACAAAATAGGCACTTGATAAACATTCGCTGAATCAATTAATACGCGAGTTTTCTCTGGGGTTTCTTCCCCTGGCAGAATCCTCAGTGCATTTGAGAGGAAATCAATTTGCAACACTAATTTGTGCCTCTTTCCCCCCCGCCGGCCCTCAACCCAACGCGGCCATTGTGTCAAGTAGATCAGATGCCAAGAGAGATTCCCCTTGGTCTGCCACTGAGTAGGCCCTGGGCACTCTGAATATATCTTGCTCCCGGACTCAGTTCTCCTTAGCTGAGAAGGGGAATAGAAATAGTAGTTTAATGTTGGTGCCAAACTTTGAGAAAGTGTAGAGGCTGCTGCCAGAGAGAAAGAGGGTTTGAGTCGACATTGGCCCATGGGCTCTGGAGGCTGAGGCAGGAGGATCACAAGGTGGAGGCCGGCCTCAGCCACTCAGCGAGGCCCTAAGCAACTCAGCGAGACCCTGTCTCTAAACAAAAAAATACAAAGGGCTGGGGACTGGGCTCAGGGGTGAAGCACCCCTGGGTTCAATCCCCAAACAAACAAATAAACAAACAAAAAGACCCCCAAACCCTCACTAATACCCCTTGTATCCCTCCTAATCCATCTTCTTTGTCAAAATCCACACATTCTTGATATTTATTCCGCCAATCACCTCCTCTCTATAGATTTATGACTAGTCTAAGCATGCATTTCTAAAACATGAGTATTTATGGGTTATTTTTTGTTCATAGCCTCTCAACTCCCAATAGCTAAACTATGGAACCAACCCAGGTGCCCTTCAACAGATGAATGGATAAAGAAGACGTGGTGGTCCCTATACACTGTGGAATATTACTCGGCCATCAAGAAGAATGAGATGATGGCACTTGCAGGTAAATGGATGGAGCCAGAGGCAATCGTGCTAAGTGAAATAAGCCAGTCCCCCCAAAAACCAAAGGCAGAATGTTCTCTCTGATGCGTGGATGCTGATCCATAATGGGGGGAGGCGTGGGAAGAATGGAGGTCCTTTGGATCAGGCAGAGGGCAGGGAGGAGAGGGGAGAGGGCATAGGGGTGGGAAGGATGGTGGAAGGAGATGGCCATTATTACCCTACGTACCTGTGTGATTGCACACCCGTTGGAAGTGTGCACCAGCTGCATCCAGAGGAAAATTCCCTTTATCCGAATGTCCCTATTGGGTTTTTGATATTAAGCCTATCCCAGCCTCTGAAGGCCACTTAGGAAGGAGCCCCCTCTTTTTCTTTGCTCTGGTTTCAAACTTCAAGTCCAATTTGCTGGCGAAGCTCTCTGAGTTTCTTTTGTGAACAAAACTGAAAAATCGGCTTTCAGTCTCTGCATGACTTTCTTATACGCTCTAAGATCGTTAATATTTTTTGCATTCCTTCCTGGAAATGAAAACCAGGGTACGCTTCCAAGCATTTTGTTCTATTTGATGCTGTTGGGAACAGAATTGCCGTCTTCATCTCATTTCTGTGTCGTTCTTAACAGGTATTTAAAAATGCAATTACTTTTTGTATATTAGTCTTGTATCCTGCAACTTTGCTTAATTCATTTACTGTTTTTTTTAAAGAGAGAGGAGAGAGAGAGAGAGAGAGAGAGAGAGAGAGAGAGAGAGAGAGAATTTTTAATATTTATTTTTTAGTTCTCGGCGGACACAACATCTTTGTTGGTATGTGGTGCTGAGGATCGAACCCGGGCCGCACGCATGCCAGGCGAGCGCGCTACCGCTTGAGCCACATCCCCAGCCCTCATTTACTGGTTTTAATGGCTTTTTAGTGGATTCCTCAAGATTTTTTTTTAATACGTAAGACTAGGTCATGTGTAGTGAAGTTTGGACACTTCTTATTTCTTCTTCATGTCTTATTACACTGGCTACAGTCTTCAGTATAATGCTGAAGAGAAGTACCGAGAGAGGGCCGTCTTGTCACTCGTCTGAGAAGAACCCAGTAGAAAGATTCAAACTTCATAGTTTCCAACTTCCCTTTCACCACTGAGTACGATGTTGGGTCATTGAGCTGTTAATCTCTCGATATGAATCAGAGCTTGGAAAAGATAAATCATCCAAAGGACGGCAGCCATTTAATGTTGAAACTATGAACTTACTGCCAGCTAAGAGTGTGCGCTGTGTCCGAGAGAGGTCACTGTGTTTTCTTTCAAAGTATAAAACATCCTTCACCCAGATACAGTGGTGCATGCCTGGAATCCCAGCAGCTCAGGAGGCTGAGGCAGGAGGATCGCAAGTTGGAGGCCAGCCTCAGCAATTTTTGGCAAGACTGTAAAGCAACTCCGTGAGACCCTGACTCTAACATATAGAAAGGGCTGAGGGTGTGGCTCAGCGGTTAGGCACCCCTAGTTTCCATCCCTGGTACAAAAAATAAATAAAATAAAATATCCTTCATGCACTTTCTGAGATGCCCTGGAGAAACTTGATGTACAGTTTGAAAACTATACATCTGCATTTTTGTTAAATCCATCTATTAAGTTCTTATTTTTTTTCAGTATTGTGTGTTTAGTTGTAAAACATTTGTGTGGGGTTTTTTTTTTCGGATTCTGCTATTTCTTATGTAGAGATCATTATAATTTTCCGACCAAAATTCTCCACGTTGTCCTTGAGCAAAATAATGACCAGAGTATTTTAAAGTCTGTGACTGATGACTGCAATATCTGCTCCTCTGTGGGTCTGTCTTTATTTCCAATGATTTCTGCCACCATTATCCTCTCTTGTTATGTGCCTGGTTATGAAGATGAAGATGACGATAACGGTGACATTTTGGACATCGTATATTCAAAAAAAAAATACCCGTGGAACGACTTGAGGTCTTGGGATGGCTTTGTCCTCCTATAGAGAAGACCTCTCCTGGTGGACACTGGCTAGTACACTCCATGCCTCAGAGAGGGGGGCATCTTTAGTCCCTGGCTTTTTAAAAAAATCACGGTGACAAAAAGACTAGACAGGGACAACTTATTTTGGCTCATGATTTCAGAGGGTCAGGCCACAGTCGGCCAAATCCACAGCCCTGGGTCTAAGGTGAAGCAGAACATCATGGTGGGAGAGTGTGGTGGAGGGAAGCGGCCCAGGAGGGGAGTCTGCTCATCAGGGAGTCATGTAACTGGTGACCTACATCCTCCAGCCACACCCTACCTGCCTCTGGTTACCATCCAGTTAATCTACTAATGTGGGTTAATCCACATTAGTGGATTGGATTAACCCACATTAGTGGATTAATTCACATTAATGGATTAATCCACTTTAGTGGATTAACTCACATTAGTGGATTAATCCACATTAGTGGATCAACTCACATTAGTGGATTAATCCACATTACTGGATTAATCCACATTACTGGATTAATCCACATCAGTTAATTAATCCACATCTAATCTGCTAACTGGATGAAAGCTCTAACAATTGAACGTTTCACCTCTGAACCTCCCTGTATCGTCCCTTCCCCACTTCTGACGGAATCACAAATGCCACCAGGGAGCAGCAGCCCGAGCGAGTGAGTCTCTTTTCTCTCTGTTTCCTCCTTTGTGCGCCTTTTGTCCTGGTGAGTCTTCACTAGCTTGTTAGGTCTCTATTATGCCTTTAAGAATATTTGAACACAAAAACCGGGTTGCTCATGTTTTCCGGTTGGTCCTCCTGCAGAAGAATCCGTTTGATCTTGTCCAGCCCCCCACCCCTCACCGCCAGGGGCCCATCTGGGGAGATGCCTTTCAACCTGCAGCGCTGCAGGATTTCTGGGGTGGTTGAGGGGGTGATGGGGGTGGGGGAGACAGAACATCTCTTTTCTCTAGGAACATACATCACTTGAGGAGTTAAAATTTCTTTTGTCACAACAGGGATCGTCCTGGGTGGTCTCGAATGGGGGGTGATGTTGGAGTCAGTGGGGCTGGGCGGGGGAGACAAAATCTTTTCATATCAGGATAAAAGGATTTTTTTTTGTTGCTGTTTTACTGTGTCGGTGTGAATAATAGAAGAGGGCCCCCGTATCAAAGGATGTGGAAGCAATTCTCCCATGGTGAAAGGCCCAGATGGAGAAGAGACATGTCGGGTGAGAAATACCCCTGTGGTTGGGATTAGCCATTTCATGGTAGCAAAACTGAGGATGCTCAATATGAGGTGGTTTTCTGTCCTAGGCTGTAGTTACCTTTGTTCTTCCTTCCCTCAAACTTTTAGGAAATATTTCTTTGGCCCCAATATCATCATGCGTTATTTAGTTTCCTGAGGTCATTGTGACAAAATGCCCGAGGAAATCAAACTTAAAAAGAAGAAAGGTTTGGTTTGGCTCATGATGGTCAGAGATATCAGGTCCGATTCACTTGCCCCCATTACTTGGGCCCGTTGCGAAACTATACATCATGGTGGGGAATGTGTGGTGGGTGAGGGTCTTACTGAGTTGCTTAGGGCCTGCTGAGTTACTGAGGCTGGCCTCCCACTTGCGAACCTCCTGCCTCAGCCTCCCAAGCTGCTGGGATGACAGGCATGCCCCACCACAGAATAGAAAGGTCCAGGGGTTAAACAGAGACGTGTGGCCTGAGGTGATGGAGAGGAAGCTAAATGGAAGTCCAACAAGTGTCAGTGGCTGACCCTGGTGGCTTGGGGACATCTACTCGCCTTCCCAGGCATAGAATACCAAAGTCTTGATGCCATGCTCAGAAATTCTGGCTTAATGGGTCTGCATGTAGAACCAGCCCAGGTTTCTTCAAAGGCTTGTTGGGGGGGGGGGGTCCTTGTGTACAGCCAGGGTGGAGGAACACTGTCTTCCATGTGTCAATCAGCTGTGGAAGCCCTATCTTTGCTCAGCCTCTATGGGGGGGCTTGAACCCCACTCGGGTCTCCTTGGGAGATATGATCAAACACCAGGACATCACGGTGCCCGTGACTTATGACGTCTTAAATGCTGTTTTGATGGTGGACACAAATTTGTCCCCCAGTATCTGTTTTCACCTTCTTGCTTAATGATCGAACCCCAGAGAGTCTGCAGGGCCCAGGACTCTCACCTCAGAAGACTACATTTCCCAGCATTCCCTGCAGCCCAGTATGGCACCTCCAGATTAGCTTCCAGCCAGCCCAGGTGTGGAGGGTCCTCAAAGCTAAGAGAAGTGCACTTCCCATGGACTCTCATGACCTGAGCTTGCACCAAGAGGCAAAGCGAGGTCCAGAAAAAAGGGGCCCGAGTTCTAACCTCCTGCCTGCCCAAGGTCTGGACAAGGACCTTGAGTTTTTTTTTTTTTTTCTTTTGGTGCCAGGGATGGAACCCAGGGGTGCTTCACCCCTGAGCCCCGTCCCCAGTCCTTTTTAATATTTTATTTAGAGACAGGGTCTCCCTGAGTGGCTTAGGGCCTCACTAAATTTCTGAGGCTGGCCTCCATCTTGCGATCCTCCTACCTCAGCCTCCCAAACCTCTAGGATTACAGGCATGTGACCCTGTGCCCAGCCCCCTGATCTTTTTCTGTGTCCCCTTGTTGGAAGAGTCTGACTGGGTCTCACCCCAGCTGCCAGCTCACAGCCTGGCTGGAAGGAGGACTCCGAGGGGTGGTGGACTTCAATAGCCAAACCCTACGTCCCTGTCCAAGGACCTGATGAGAGAACGTGTCAGAGGCAGGATTGGAACCCAGGTCTTCTGGGACCTCCTGCAGTGCTCTCTCTCCAGTGACCACATATCACATGAACTGACAAAGAACAGGGTCCCCAAGAAACCAAGAAGGAGAGGACTAAGGCGATAAAGGTGGCTTCTAAATCCTAGAATCAAGCCCTGGAGGTCCCCGAGGAGAGGAAGGAAATTCGTTTTTCAAAGATGAGGTCACTGGCCAGGCGCGGTGGCCCACGCCTGTCATCCTAGCGGCTGGGGAGGCTGAGGCAGGAGGATCGCAAGGTGGAGGCCAGCCTCAGCCACTTAGTGAGGCCCTGAGCAACTCAGCGAGACCCTGTCTCTAAATAAAATAGAAAAAGGTCTGGGGACGGGGCTCAGGGGTTAAGTGCCTCTTGGTTCAATCCCTGGGATCAAAAAAAAAAAAAAATCAATAAAAATGAGGTCTCTAAAGGGTTCCAGGGTCTCAAGGTCCCCAAATCCCTCCATCTTTATAGCTGGTCAGGAAGTTCCCGAAGTCCTCCTTTCCAACCAGTCACCTGTGTGACAGTCACCTCCACGCCAAGGTCCGCTTCTCTACCTCCCTCTCTCTCTCCCTCGCTCCCCTCTCTTTTTGGTGACGCTGAACCTGGAACTCAGGACTTTACCTGTAGCCAGGGTTCTTCCAGTGATCTGCTCCCCAGTCCCGCTTGCTGTCTGTCTTGAACATGGCGTGGACAGCTAAGCCTGCAGTTATGGCCACCACAGGTCAATAACTCACAGGATGAAAATCCATCCATCAGGCCATTTAATTGAATGTTTGCTGTTTTATTCCCCAAAGGCCCAATTTTTATTACATTTTTTTCTTCTTCTTCCTCTTCTTCTGCCCCAGGGATGGAACCCAGGGCTGCTTCACTCCTGAGCCCCATCCCCAGCCCTTTTTAGATTTTATTTAGAGACAGGGTCTCGCTGAGTTGCTTAGGGCCTCACTGTTGCTGAGGCTGGCCTCCACCTTGCGATCCTCCTGCCTCGGCCTCCTGAGCCCTAAGGTGCGCCCGGCTATGAGAACTTTGGGGAGGGGAGGTTAAGGGAACTCAGGGACTCCATCTCCTCTGCAGCCGCCCATGGGTTCCTTGACATCAGCTTTCCCTGACTCCAGCGTCTCGTTTGTTACTTAGACACACACACACAGTCACTCCATGTGGCTTGCGATCCTGTCACTCCACATGCAAAACCCACCAGAGCTCTCTGGTTGCCACTCCTGCGGAACCAAACCCTCCCTGGTGGCTGAGCTAATTAGGAGATGAGGCTTCCGGCCATTTCCATGTGGAGAGATGAGACCAAGTGGGACGCCAAATTATCAGCCCCCCAAGATGGGACTCCTTGGGGGTCATTTTCCTTCAATTCCGGCTCCTGGGTGGGGTTTATCATCTCCAAAGCAGGCTAATGGCTCTTCATTCACCTCTCTCTTGGTCTCTTTTCTTCTTTCTGTTCCTTGTCTTAGTGAATTTTTTTTCCCTTTTTTATCCACTCTTTTTTTTTTTTTTAAGTACCAGGATGGCACCCAGGGGCGCTTAACCACTGAGCCCCATCCTCAGCCCTTTTGATTTTTTTAAAGTTTGAGACAGGATCTTGCTAAGTTGCTGAGGTCCTCCATAAATTCCTGAGGCTGGCCCTGGAACCTGAGATCCTCCTCAACTGGCCTCAACCTCGCAGTCCTCCTGCCTCAGCCTCCCAAACTGGTGGGATTACAGATGTGCCCCACCCTCACGGGCTCCCGCATGATCTCCTGCCTCACCTGACACCCCAAGGAACAGAGCCAGCTATTTATGAACGGAGACCTTGGAAACCATGAGCCACCCCCCCAAAAAAAAAAAAAAAACTTTTTTTCTTCCAGTAAAATTGTTCCTTTTTGAGCCAGATGCGGTGTGGCCCATGCCTGTCATCTCAGCAGCTTGGGAGGCCGAGGCAGGAGGATCCCAAGGTGGAGGCCTTAACAAGGCCCTAAGCAACTCAGCGAGACTCCTTGACCTAGATGTTATTTTGAAGGGTCATTTTTAAATCCCCAATTTTCTTTCTATTTTTTAGAAAGTATTTATTTCCAGCTTTATTAAATTGTGGTTAAGACTGTTGGGACTCTTTTTTTTTAAAATCTGGACATCTTTAGGGCAACTGATGATGTGATCAGCTCTCAAAGCCGTGTGCCCTGGTGCACGCCTGGGATCCTCGTGGCTTGGGAGGCTGAGGCAGGAGGATTGAGAGTTGGAGGCCAGCCTCAGCAAAAGTGAGGATCTAAGCAACTCAGTGGCTCAGTGGTCGCAGGCCCCTGAGTTCAATCCCCAGTCTAAAAAAGGAAATTAAAAAAAAGAAAAAGAAAAAGAAAGAAAGAAAAAAGACGTTTCCCGGACCCCGGGCCCAAATGCTACATATTCTCGTTTCTTTGGTAAAATGATAATTGCTAATATATTAATTCCGTCTGTTCGTTTCTATAGTTCATTTCCTCCTTGCTTAGTTTCTGTTTGCTTGATATTTCACAAAAGAGTATCAGTGAATTAAAAGGCCCCTCCATAATCACGTCTCTAAATCCCCTTTTATCTCTGACATTTAAAAAAAAAAATGTGTGTGTTGTTATGTGATTCAGCACAGAGACACATGAAGAAAAGGAACATCAGGGTTTTTGTTTGCTTGTTTTTTGAGGGACCAGGGATTGAGCCCAGGGGTACTTGGCCAGGGAGCCCCATCCCCAGCCCTTTTTCTATTTTATTGAGAGACAGGGTCTCGCTGAGTGGCTCAGGGCCTTGCTCAGTGGCTGAGGCTGGCCTCCACCTTGCGATCCTCCTGCCTCAGCCTCCAGAGCCAGCCGCTGGGATGGCAGGCGTGCGGCCACCAGGCTGGGTCCGATTTGCAGAATCTCTCTGGGCCTCAGGGTTCTGATCCCCACTCTGGGGAATCCTACCCATGACCTTGGGCTTGTGACTTCGGATGGAGGCAGCCCTGGGGTTCAGTGGACCTCGTGCAGAGGCGCTCAGTGAATATTGTGAATATTGAAATTGTCATCATTATCTGTCGCCGTGAGCCGCGGGGCAACCCTTCAGAGGTTGGCTTTGACACTTTCTCTCGCTTGGGTTGCAGTGACACCCAGGCGCACGCATGCGCACTCCTCGGCCCGGCCCCTCCCCTCCCGTTTGGCTGCAGCTCCCCAGCGCTGTCCCCAGGTCCCTTTGATGCTCTCTCTGAGAGGTGCTGGCTCGTCCTCTTCATCTCGGAGGCGTTTCTCTTTCTCCCGGGGACCCAGGTGGGGGTCCCGAGGCCACCTCCTCCCAACCCCTTCTTCAGTGGAGTCTGATCAAAGTCCCTGAGTTGTTCTGCACCTCTGATCTGGGCGGGGAGGGGACCTGGGGCGACCCTGGCTGCAGGAGCCCTCTTCCCCTTCTTACCAGAGGTTGCGTGTCCCCTCCCCTCCCCTCCCCGGGAGCCTGTGACCAGGGGCTGGCTGCTGGCCCCAACCTCCTCCCCTCCCCCTCCCCTCTCCCCTCCCTCCTTCTCTCCTGTCCCTTCTCCCTCTTCTCTTGAGTCTCTCCTTCCCTCACGTCCCCCTTCCTTTCGTTGACAAAGTCCTATTAGCTATGCGGGGGGCTCCGTGGCTCACATCTGTCATCCCAGCGGCTCCGGAGGCTGAGGCAGGAGGATCGCAAGGTGGAGGCCAGCCTCAGCCACTCGGCAAGACCTTGTCTCTAAATAAAATAGAAAAAGGGCTGGGGATGGGGCTCCGGGGTGAGGCATCCCTGGGTTCAATCCTTGGGATCAGGAAAAGAAAAGAATCTATTCTAAGATGTCAGATTAGGGCCTGGCTAAATGGCTGAGGCTGGCCTCCACCTTGCGATCCTCCTGCCTCAGCCTCCCGAGCCCCTGGGAGGACAGGCGTGCATCACCGCACCCAGCATGAGCCCTGTTTTCTAAAACCAAAGAAACCCTTTATCCTTTGACCCAGCAACGCCTCAAGGCAGAAATATCTGCATTTACTGACCAAAAGTCGGGTGCAAGAAGCCCACAGCGGTGCTTCTGATAACCCCAGCCTCCACCAGACATGGCTGGAGAGAGAGAAACGAGACATCTCCACGCGTGGGATCTTCAGCAGTGACGGCAAAGAGAGTCAAGCAGCCACCCGCAATGACAGCTGAGTGTCTCCAAGATGGTTCTGATCCAGAGAGAGGGGGGACACAGTCCAGAGAGGCTGCTGGACATCAGGGGAGTGGTTTCTCCTGGGGGCGAGGGGTTGGTGGGAGGAGATGCTGGCACGTGGGTGGGCTCCATTTCTTGCTGTGGGTGCTGCTGCGAGCTGTGTCCCCTCCTTAGCACGTGAATCTGCTTCCCTCCCTTGGGGACCCGGGCCTACGTGGGCACCATGCTGCCAACCTTAACCCGTATCAGTTCTGGGGTGAGGGTCCCCCCCTTTCTGTGGTCCCTGCTGTCCCCTCCTCCCTCTGGTTAGGCTCAGGACTCTCCCTGCTTGGCGGTGCATGTCATTTCAGTAATCCCCCGGCCCCCGGGATCTCAGGCAAACATCTGTCACTCTTTTACACTTTGAAACTTTCTGGAAAAGGTCTTAGAAATTCAGAGTCACAATATGGACAGTCTCTCTCTCTCTCTCTCTCTCTCTCTCTCTCTCTCTCTCTCTCCAGGGATTGAATCCAGGAGCACTTAACCACAGAGCCCAATCCCCATCCTTTTAAAAATTTTATTTAGAGACAGGGTCTTGCTCAGTTGCTCGAGGCTGGCCTCCACCTTGCAATCCTCCTGCCTCAGCCTCCAGAGCCACTGGGATTATAGGCATGTGCCCAGCTCATGAGCATCCTTCTAGTAGTCTTTCACACTATGCATCTGGTCCTAGATTTTACATCTTAGTCTATTGCCAGGTTATTCCATCTCAACCTGTAGAGCTCTTTTTGAACCCAGGGCCTTGTGCATGAGAGGCAAGCCCTCTACCAACTGAGCCCCATCCCCAGCCCTCTTCTTGCTTCTATTCCAAATGCATAAAGGGGGCTGTGGGTATGGCTCCAGGGAAGAGTGTTTGCCTACTATGTTTGAAACACTGGGTTCCATCCCCAACATGGAAAGCAAAAAGCTGGGCTCGGTGGTGCACGCCTGTCATCCCAGCAGCTCTGGAGGCTGAGGCAGGAGGATCGCAAGTTGGAGGCCAGCCTCAGCCAAAGCGAGGCCCTGAGCAACTCAGCAAGGCCCTGTCTCTCAATAAAACAGAAAATAGGGCTGAGGATGGGACTCAGGGATTGAGGGCCCCTGAGTTCAATCCCTGGTACCTCCCTGCCCATCCCCCAAAGCCTGCATTGTAAGACACCTGTGTGGACGATCCCTTTGAATGGAAATTGAGACTATTTCTCTGTCCTCAGCTGCCCCGCCTCCCCGTCCACTCGGTTCAGTGTTCAGATCAGAGTATATACACCTGCCAGGGAGCATCTCAGACATGGATTTGTAAGCAGATGGATGTTGCATCTGGTTGCATTTGCGATGTGATAATTATAAGCAATAACGAAACCTAATCTAGTAGAAAACTTATTTCCTGCTCTTATTTGTCCAATTTTTCCCCCTATTGAGGCTTCCATTGTTTCTTAGTGATTTCTAGGAACTCTTTATATATTAAGGAAATCAGTTCTTAGACGTTCATATCTCATTTCTTATCATTCCCGATTCAGGCAAGCTGTTTCAGCCTCACACAGCCATTATAGCCTCATACAATTCCAAAAAACAGATGCCAAGGGGGCACCTGAGGCCCTTTCTAAGTATCACAGACTTAGGAGGCGACCCTTGGCAGGGCGACCCTTAGGGTGTGAATCACTAATCGTCTCTGAGAAAGATGTCACTGGTAACTTGAATTCGTAGCGTAAGCCAGAGCCTTTGCCAGTGAGAAACTGTGAAGCTGAATTCTAGCCACACCATGGGAGGTGACCCTTGGGCAAAGGTCTGGCTGGACGGAAATTGCTGGAATCCTAGACTGATTTTCCCAGGGCTGTGTGTTGGGGTCATGGTGCGTGTCGTCTCTGTGCAGCTCTGTCTCCCCATGTGGCCCTCCATTGGGGTCGCAGGAGGGTGGGAGAACGACTCTCATTGAGTTGTCTGGCTCTTGAGATCCCCCCTGAGGAGCCTCCAGCTGCCCCCCACCGCCACCCTTGGGACCCAGGGCGCTGTGAGTGCCACCTCTTAGGCATCTCCACCAGGGGGCGCTCATCAGCAAGCTAAATTCAAGGCAGATCCCAATTGCAATCTAGAGAGAAGCTTGGGGGGGAGGGGGTGTCCAGTTTGCTTTCCTTAAACCACACAGGACTCGGGGTTCTTTGCAGGTGGCATGGAGAGAATTTCCAGGTAGGGACTGGGACGCAATTCCAGGATTCTTGCTTCTAAGGGCCATCTTCCCAATGTCTTCCATATCTCAACATGCACCTTTAAAATAAAAAATTGGGGCGTGGTCACCAAGGACTTAGTGAGCCAATATCTTCAGGGAGTGAGGGTCTGGGGTTGAGGATGTCTCTAGAAAGCACGGATTCTGGGTCCGGGAGTGATTAAAAAAGAGCATAGAACTTGCAGGGCCCATGCCTGTTGGAATCCCAGCGGCTTGGGAGGCTGAGGCAGGAGGATCGCTGGTTGGAGGCCAGCCTCAGCCACTTAGCAAGGTCCTAAGCAACTCAGCGAGACCCTGTCTCTAGATAAAATAGAAAAAAAGGGGCTGGGGGTGGGGTTTGGTGGCTTAAGTGCCTCTGAGTTCAATCCCTGGGACCAAAGTAAAGCAAAAAAAGAAAGAAAGAAAAAGAATTTGCAAGGATCCAAGATGAGGGCAGCTTGCTTCCGTGTGGCCACATAGAATGGCCGATGGCAACACACACACACACACACACACACACACACACACACACACATACCCCGTGTGTCGGGGAGTAAAGAGGACAGACTTCAAACTCCTTGTCCCTTTGGAGTGACACCCCGAGGGACCGTCTTTCAGAGATGCATGGATTGTCTTCTTGCTGGCTGACACAAAGGAGCCTCTACCAAGCTCCTGTCCCCGTCTGCCCGTCTGTCCCCTCCCCATCAGCTTCTCCCTCCCCGGATCCCCCCTTCCCATTCCCCGGGCTCTTTCTTGTCTGTGGGGCCTCAGCCGCCTGGACGGCCTGATAGGACACTGGCTTGTCCCACCTGTCACACCACCGACTAGTCCCTGCGTCTTATCCTTCTCCACGTCGTCGCGTGAACCAGGCTGGTTTCTTGAAGGAAAAAGTAATTTATTTTCTAATTACGAAAAACGATGAGTTTGAACAAAGGAAGGCTCTCCTAGCTCAGTCAGCAGGGACCTTTGAGGACCCTTCTGTCCCCTAGCTGAGCCAGGGATGGGGGGAGGGGAGGAGGCCTCTGGAAGGAGAGGACGAGCTGAGGGGACACTGGGCGACCCAGGCTGGGGGTGGGCAGGTCATTTTATTTGAAGACTGGGTCGTGCTTGGAGCTGTTTCCTTGCCGTTCTTAGTGGGAGTCGAAATAGCACCAAGCATCCAAGGTCAGACAGCTCTGTTATTTGCTTGTCACGGGGTCCTCCTGGGACGTCAGTCTCTTCATCTGTCCAGCCATGAGGGTTGCTGAGTGTCCATTCAAGATAACGCTTGTCCATCCATCCATCCATCCATCCAGTCATCTATCCGTCTATCCATCCATCCATCCATCCATCCATCCATCCATCCATCCATCAGTTCGTCCATCCATCCATCCATCCATCTGTCCATCCATCCAGTCATCCATCCGTCCATCCATCCATCCATCCAACCATCCATCCATCCATCAGTTCGTCCATCCATCCATGCATCCATCTATCCATCCACTCATCCATCCATCCCTGGTTTGGGTCCTGGTGCATGGAGGGGGCCAGTCAAGAAAGGGTAGCTACTGGTCACTTTTCCTCCCTGTCCATCTCTGGGCTGGAAGTCACATGGGTGGGAATGCTACTGAGACCCTGGAGGACATGGTCATCTGTCCTCAAGGAGATTTTCCTAGCTAGGAAGGTCAGACCCAGAGGGCACAAAGCTGGGCTGTGATTTCAATTGAGTTTGAGGGGGGACATGCAGGGGAAGCGATGGGGTGATGGTGTTGGGGGAAGGTGGACAGGGGACATGGTCCGAGACCTCAGACGCTGACAGAGCCTTTGAATCTGATGTGCCTTGGCTCTGATTGGTCCTACTTGAGTCACGTGCCCACCCCTGAACCAATCACGGAGGCTTGAGGAATGCGGGGCTCTCATTGGTTTATATCAGCGTCACTCAGACACTCAGCCTCTCCATTGGGTCCTGGGAGGCTGGGGGGTGGAGCCGTGGTGCTCTGGCTCTGTGGACGGTGCGCACCTCCTCAGTCGGCCTTGCTCCTCACGCCTCCAGGGTGGCTCCCTTCGGATGTCCCCGCGGTGTTCTGTGTGGCCCTTCTATTGTCCTTTCTGGCCCCCAGGACCCCTGTTCCCCAGCCCCTGTCATTACAACGCCTTCCTAAAGAGCCCCCCAATGGCTTACGGGGCTGAACTTGAACTGAGTGACCTCCCTAGGGAGGGCTCCACGTCAGCCCTCTGGGTGGCTGGCGACTAAAGCTCACCTGGCACTGGCTGAAGAAAGAAATTAGGGACGAGTGAGCGCCACAGGGTGCAGGGCTCGAACAAGGAGTCTCCACGGGGCTCCAGTTCTCAGTTCTGCTTTGCTGGGGCTTCCATTCACTATCCATCCCTCCATCCATCCACCCATGCATCTATCTGTCCATCCATCCATCACTCCATCCCTCCTCCCTCCCTCCCTCCCTCCATCAGACTGTCTGTCCATTCATCCATGTATCCATGCATCCACCCATCTATCCATCCACCCATCCATCCATCCATCCATCTGTCCATCCATCCATCCATCCATCCATCTGTCCATCCATCCATTCATCTATCCGTCCATCCATCCATCCATCCATCTGTCCATCCATCCATTCATCTATCCGTCCATCCATCCATCCATCCATCCATCAGTTCGTCCATCCATCCATGCATCCATCCATCTATCCATCCACTCATCCATCCATCTGTCCATTCACCCATCCAAACATCCATCTGTCCATCCATCCATCTATCCATCCATCAAGCCATCTATCTGTCCATCCATCTATCAATCCATCCATCCATCTATCCATCCATCCACTCATCCATCCATCTACCCATCCATCTATCTGTCCATCCATCCATCCATCCATCTACCCATCCATCCATCTGTCCATCCATCCATTCATCTATCCGTCCATCCATCCATCCATCCATCAGTTCGTCCATCCATCCATGCATCCATCCATCTATCCATCCACTCATCCATCCATCTGTCCATTCACCCATCCAAACATCCATCTGTCCATCCATCCATCTATCCATCCATCAAGCCATCTATCTGTCCATCCATCTATCAATCCATTCATCCATATTCATCCATCCATCCATCCATCTACCCATCCATCCACTCATCCATCCATCTATCCATCCATCTATCTGTCCATCCATCCATCCATCCATCTACCCATCCATCCATCTATCCATCCATCCACCCATCCATCCATCTATCCATCCATCCACCCATCCATCCATCCATCCATCCATCCATCCATCTATCTGTCCATCCATCCATCCATCCGTCCATCCATCCATCCATCCATCCAGCTATCCCTCTATCCATCCATCCACCCACCCACCCATACCTTCCCCCGCAGTGGCAACCAACACAGCTGCTGTGGCGAGCTGAGCATGCAGTGCGCAGACTCCATTAAATGAAGGCTGTGTTGCGCCCCCTGCTGGAAGGGCCGTGCGCAGACGGTTCCCAGCCCCTGCTGCTGGGGCTGGGGGAAGACAATCCTAAGGGTGCAAACTTCAGGTGGCCCAGACCCAGGGACAGTGGATGGGAGATTCAAAGGCTTGGTCACTCTATTACACTTTGGGGCACCTCCAGCGCCAGAGTCCTCATGGGGAAGCTGGGGCTGTCCCTTCTCCCTCCACTCCCTCCATTCTTTTGGCTTTCAGGGTGGTGGATCCCAAGGTTCTTTTAATGAACATTTTTCTTGTTAAAAACCTGTCTCAAAGCCCCTGGAACCCAATCTGCTGCCAACAGTGATGCGTCCCTTGTCCATGTCCCGCTACCTCCTTGTCCCCAGAGAAAAGAAAGACCTGCCTCTTTCTCAAAAGCGCCCCCCCCCCATCGCGGGGCTGATACTCCTGGTCTTTGATTGGCTCTGCTTAGGTTACGTCACCACGCTGATAACCAATCACAGTGGAGGAAAATGTACCAGGCTCTTATTGGCTGGGATTCAGACAGCTGGTCGACCTAGAGCTTGGGGTCTTCAGAATTAGAGGGAAATGCTTTTTCATGGTCTCCAGGAAGAAAAGGGGAGGCCCCTTTTCAATGTGCGCATGCCCGTGTGTAGGTGGGGTAAGGGCATGAGCGTTTTACGCAGACATTTTTTCTCTTTTCTTTTTTATTATTTGGTACCAGGAGGCTCAACTACTGAGTCACATCCCCAACCCCTCCTTTTTTAAAAAAAATTTTATTTAGAGACAGGGTCTCACTGAGTTTCTTAGGGTCTTGCTAAGTGGCTGAGGCTGGCCTCCAACTTTCGATCCTCCTGCCTCAGCCTCCTGAGCTACTGGGATGACAGCCGGTCAGGCTGTGCCTTTGTTTCAAGTCCCCATCTTCTAGCTGGACCAGTCCTGGGTCCCCCTCCTGATGGCTCACTCTTTGATTTCCCTCCATATCTCCTGCGGCCACTCCTGGCTCCTACCTGGACCCCCCAAGACAAACTCACACCCTCATTGGGGCCATCCTGCCCCCACTGAAAGCCACCCATGTGTCCTCTGGGCTGGTTTCTGGTTCTCCTGTCTCTCCAGCTCGTGGGTGTCACCCAGGTTCCCTTCCTGGACACGTCCCTGCAGGAACTGCATGGAACCACACACTTGGGACTTGATGTGTGTTTGTGAGAAGCAGTGGAGTTGGGGTCTGTCTCTCTCTACCAGGGATGCCGGGGTCCCTCTGCCATGTCAAATTCTCCTGCCCAGCTGGGCATGGTAGTACTTGCCTGGAATCCCAGTGTCTCGGGAGGCTGAGGCAGGAGGATCGCAAGTTGGAGGCCAGCCTCAGCCACTTAGCGAGGCCGTAAGCATCCGTGAGTCCCTGTCTTTAAGTAAAATGTAAAAATAAGGGCTGGGGACGACGGGGCTCCGTGGTTAAGCGCACCCCTGGGTTCCATCCCTGGTACCCCAAAATACAAATAAATAAATAAAAATTCTCCGGTCCATCCATCCTGGCCTCACCCACTTGCAAAGCCTGCAGGGTGGCAGCTTCTAGCCTCCAGCAACCTGGGACTGGGGAGGCCCCTGGACACTGACTGGTACCCAGGAGTGGAGACGGAGCCACCCTGATTTTTGGTCCCACAGACTGGGTCCCCCACCCCCTGCCTCATTAAAGCTGGGAGCGGGCCCGTCTGTCCACGCTTCCGACTTGTGTGCGACATGTTTCATGTCTAATCCGCTGCGGAGAACCTCCTGGAGGCTTTGAAGTCTCGGGGCGGAGGAATGAAGATGTCACCCTGGCACACGCAGCGCTTCTTAATGAGCACCGGTTGGATGTGGCAGCCGCAGGGGTCCCCCGGAGGGAAGCGACCCCTACATCTGCCTGAAGCAGGAGGGGACAGGGACAGGGACAGGCTGGAAGCCAGAGTGGGCTAGGGGGCTCGGGGTGGCAGTCCCTAAGGAGGGAGTGAGCAGGTGGCTCTGTGATCCCTCCTCAGCCCTCAAGACAGGAAAAATTGGCCAAGGAAGGTCCTCAGGAAAGATGAGGGAGGATGCTCAGAACCCAGGGACCAGGGGAGGGGACAGCTTCTAAGGAGTGGTTCTGTGGGTCCAGCCACCTCTGGGAACCCCTGTCCCAACCCCTTGGCCTCATCTGAGGACCAGATAAAGGAACATGGGTGAGGGGTTCGGACTCCCAACCTGGGGCCTGCTGGGAGGTCTCACGCCTGTCATCCCAGCGGCTCGGGAGGCTGAGGCAGGAGGATCGCAAGGTGGAGGCCAGCCTCAGCCACTTAGTGAGGCCTTGTCTCTAAATAAAAATATAAAAAGGGCTGAGGATGGGGCTCGGGGGTTAAGGAACCCCTGGGTTCAGTCGTTGGAGCCAAAGGGGAAAAAAAGTGGAGGGTAGGGTCTAAGGGACTGGGCTGAAAGAGCCCCCAGGAGAGATGGTGCGGGACAAGATTGGGACCTTGAAATCGCAGGTCGGGTCTTCTCCGTGGCACTTGGCCCTTCTTCTTATTGGTCTGTCCTGCCATCTGAAGTCTTCCTGAAATAGCCCACACCATTCCCCCATCTCCCATGCCCCCTTTGTCTGTTCTATCTCCTAAATATGGAATCCCTTGTTATTTCTAGAATGTTCTAGAATGTTCTTCTGGCCCTCCCCGTCCCCCCCCCCCCCCCAGCCTTCTGCCATCCTGCCTTAGCACACACTCTAGGGAGCCGGACCTGTTGACTCGGAGAACACTCCACGTTTCTAATTTTAGGATTCCAAGACTCAGAAAGGGATGTCCCTCTCTGTCACCACATGGTACCCCAAATGGCCACCTTGGCTGGGCGCTGTGGGCTGGGCAGAGACAGGCTCCTTGTAGGAATTCATCCTCTCGCGGGCTCAGGGCTGGCTCTGCATTCTGATGGGCATCGGGGTGACTCAGGAGACTGAAAGTCACAGAGCACACTTCAGGCTCTTTGCCCTTAGAACTCATTGAACCCAGGGGCCCTCCACCCCGGAGCCCCGTCCCCAGCCCTATTTTGCATTTTATTTAGAGACAGGGTCTCCCTGAGTGGCTCAGGGCCTCGCTTTGGCTGAGGCTGGCCTCCAGCTGGTGATCCTCCTGCCTCAGCCTCCCAAGCTGCTGGGAGGACAGGCGTGCGCCACCCCACCGGGCTCGGACCCCTCTAAGTCTTGTCTCTGCAGAGGGTGAGGACAGAGCCTGGGTGTGAGCCACCGGGATTCCGTGCCTGTCTCTGCCACCAATTTCCTCGGATCATTTTGATTCTCCAGAACAACGTCCTTTACCCAACGTTTCGTGTGTGCAAAGAACCTCAGGAGTCGCATCTCATTAATCTTGCAATAACCCCATGAGCCAGGTCTTGGTAGATTGATTACAGAAATAGATCTCATCAATTCCTCATTGCTCCCAACACCTTGGTACCTTTATCGTGGAATGCAGAGCCTCCCTGGAAGGAGCTCTGGGTGGGCTTGATTTGACAAGGGGACAGTCTGAGCTAGCCTGGTGGAGAAGAGACACCAGTCCAGCCACTTGCTGGAAAGCTTGTTTTTAAAAAGAAATCTGAGCCAGGTGTGCTGGTGCACACCTGTCATCCCAGTGGCTTGGGAGGCTGAGGCAGGAGGATCACAAGTTGGAGGCCAGCCTCAGCCACTTAGCGAGGCCCTCGGCAACTCAGTGAGACCCTGTCTCTAAATAAAATAGAAAAAGGGGCTGGGGACGGGGCTCAGGGGTTAAGCGCCCCTGGGTTCCATCCCTGGTACTAAAAATAAAGCAATAAATCCAGGTTTGTGGGCTAGTTTGTTACGCAGCACTGTTTGGGGTCATGGATAGCTGATACATGATGGCTTAGCCTTCTTAGACTGAGAAGGAAGGTATGTATGGAGAGAGTCTGGAGAGCCCCAAGGGTGGCCCAGGTGGTCCTGCTGTGAGCCACTGTCGTGCCTGGAGATGCATTCTGTCCCTTGGTGTCACTTTTTACCCTCTGGCTTGGAGAATACATGTCCACACTCTGCCCTGGGTCTCTCAAGGCTGCATTGCAAGGTGCAGAGATGCTCTGGGGAGGTCCCCTCAGCTCCTGGGTCCCCCACCCCTCCTTTTCACGTTGGGCCATAGCGCCTGCTGGGTTCAGTTGTGCAGGTCAGGCAGGGGCCCTGAGGAAGCAGGTTGGCAAGAATACGGGGACTTTACGCAGTAATTATAGGATTAGGCTTTCCCCTCGAAATTAAATGGTACCTCTTTACCTTCCAGAGAAGAATCCCACCCGCCACCCGCCACCATGTAATTATCTGGTGAATTACTCCTCAGAGGTCTCAGGGTAATTATGCAAAGAGTCAAAAGCTAGCAATTCTTCCAATCATTACCACCAAGGAATTAGCTTGCATTGTGCAAAGCCTGCGGCCCCCCGCCCCGGAGGCTGGTGCTGGGGCGCTCTGTCCTCCAACCTCCCCTCCCACCTACCTAGTGACCATAAGCTTTGGGCATGAGACGAGTCATAGTCCAGGGGCTCCTTGCCTCTCAGTGGAAATGAGTGTCCCCTCTGGGCCACCATCCTCCACCGGGGTGCATACACCCCTGGGTGGGGGCCAGCAGGGGCCTGCTTCTCCTTTGGTCCCAATCTGTCCTTTTGGAGGGCAGAGGCTATACTTGATCCATCAATGCAACCCCAGCACCCCGAAAAGGGTCTGCATACAGTAGGCACCAGCAGATGCCTTTGTTTTAATTTGGTACCAGGGATGGAACCCAGGGGTGCTTAACCCCTCAGCCCCATTCCCCAGCCCTAGTTTTGGATTTTATTTAGAGACAGGGTCTCGCTTTTGCGGAGGCTGGCCTCCACCTTGCGATCCTCCTGCCTTCAGCCTCCCTGGACACTGGGGTCGTAGGTGGGTGCCCCCACGCCCGGCTAGATGCCTGTTGAATCAAGAATTAGTGGTCATAAGCTGGGTGCGTGTGGTGGCCCACGCCTGGAATCCCAGTGGGCTTGGGAGGCGGAGGCAGGAGGATCCCAAGTTGGAGGCCAGCCTCAGCAATTTAGGGAGGCCCTGAGCAGCTTCGTGAGACCCTGTCTCTAAATGAAGAAAGAAAAAAATAAAAGTGGGTGCTTGGGGGATATGGCTTGATGATTCAGTGTGCCTGGATTCAATCCCCAGTATTGAAAAAAAAAAAAAAAGAAGCCATCAATCACCACAAATGGATTCCAAGTGCCTGATAAGTGACATAAAAACGGACAACCGTGTGTTCCAGCCAAGCTCGGATTAACATGCCTGCATGTTCCCAAGAGGCACCAGTTAGGGACATCGGGTTTGGGGGTCACTGTCTGGATTCCGTCCCTCTGAAGCCGTGTGCCTGCTTTCTGCCTCAGTTTCCCCATCTGCACTATGGGTTGGTTGTCAGGAGTCCATGCACTGACACTATCAGGGGACACACAGTGAGCACGGGGAAGGGGTGACTTCTAACACCCCGATGTGTTGGACCAGGGGCTGGGGAGGGCGTCTTGAGCAGGTCACCCATCAGGGCCTCGAGGGGTGGCCTGGGAGTTGGGGGGTGTCCCCCTGTGATAAGGAAGCAACAGGAGTGTTCCAGGCTGGGTGCGTGTCTGGGGATGGCCTGTCACTGTCTCCAAGGGCTGCGGGGGCTCATGCAAAGTGACCAGGTGTGGGACGGGGTTTCCCTGTCGATCCATGTCCCCCCAGAGCCTATGGGTGGGAGCCCAGCACCATGGAAAAATGCAGACGAGACTTCAATAACAGGCAGCCGTCTTTAAACCAGGGGAAAGGTAAGGAGTGAGAGAAGGGGGTGGGGGTGGAACACAGGGAGCTCAGAATGTGGGTGCCAAGCCCAAGACACACCCGGCTTCTACCAGCGGAGATCTGGAAAACCCACATTAAAAGCCTATCTCTGCTGCTGTGTGGCCTTAGGAAGGTTGCTTTCCCTCTCTGAGCTCCCGAGTCAAGAGCAGCCCTCAACCTCGGTTGTGAGCATCCAGTTTGCTGCCCTGTGTCATTTACAGAGAGAAAATGCCCAGTGGATGTCCTGTGAAATAAAACACAAAGCAACGGGGCACCATGGGGGCATCCCTGTCATCCCAGCAGCTCAGGAGGCTGAGGCAGGAGGATCACAAGGTGGAGGCCAGCCTCAGCAACAGCGAAGCCCTAAGTGACTCAACGAGACCCTGTCTCTAAATCAAATACAGAATAGGGCTGGGGATGGGGCTCCGGTATCGAGGGTCCCCGACTTCAATCCCTGGTGCCCCCAAAATAATAAAATAAAATAAAATAAAATAAAATAAAATAAAATAAAATAAAATAAAATAAAATAAAATAAAATCCAAGCCAGGCATCTCTTTCTTTGCCTCACAACCCCGAGGCCTGAATTTTCCTTTTTCTTATTCTCTCTGTTCTGTAGGTTCCAGCTGAGACAGGCAGGGGTGTCCCCCTAATGGGACAGGGCTAATGGGATCTGATTGTGCCATAGACTCCTCAGATCTGGTTTTCCTTGGCCCTTTGGGGCCCAGCAATTCCCCATCCCCCCCACATCGGGTGCATCTCTGGGGCTGGGCTTTGGCAGCACTATACAGCTGGGTGGCCAGAGCATTGCTTTGTCTCTGTGTCCTCCAGGGCTGGCCTTGTCCCCTGCCCCCCACACCCTGGCCACCTGTCAATCTTGCTCTTCTCTTGGTTTCTGAGCTCGCCTGGGGTCTACTGGGAATGACAATCTGAGGTTCCCCACTGAGCCCGGTTCTGTTTCCATCCAGTTCTTCTTTTTCCATCTCTGGGCCAAGGAGGAGGAGGGAGCCGCTCTGTGGGGGCCTGGTACAAAGAGAGGATTTTGATGTTTTTTTTCTTTCTTTCTTTCTTTCGAGTTCAATAATTCGAGAAAACACTTGCTGGTTCCAATCAGCTCTCTAACCACGGTGGAAAACTTGGCACCGGTTAAAAAGGATCTAGGAGGTGCAGGAGGGATGGGCGAAGGGACCCACTTGTCCCCCACCCCCTGGCCCTGGATCCTGGGTGGCTTGCCCCCTCCAGGGAACATTTTAAGATTGGACCATCTTGTCCCAAGACCAAGTTCACTGTCTTTGCAGCAAAGATTTGAACCTGGAGACCCTCCCCAGCTGCCCGAGATGGGCCCGGGCGCTCTCCATGGTGCTGAAAGGGGACCCAGGTTAGACTCCTTAGTCCCTCCTCTCTCCTGGGGGCTTGGAGATCCTAAGCCTACGGGATCCACTGATATATTTTTCTTTTATTCAGTCCATATAAACTCAGCACTATGCCAGGTTTTCTCTGAGCTTGGTGCTTGGGGCCGATTTTTGCAAAAATAGACCAAGAAAGCCTTCCACCCGGACTCACCTGTCAGAATTCAGAATAATTCAGGTAGCTTCTTTTTTCCTCCCCACCCTCCACATCAGGAATGCAACCCGGGGTGGGGGGCTGAACCCCGGAGCCCCATCGCCAGGCACTTTTTATGTTTCATTTAGAGACAGGGTCTCACTGAGTGGTGGAGGCTGGCCTCCACCTTGCGGTCCTCCTGCCTCAGCCTCCTGAGCTGCTGGGATGACAGGTGTGTGCGTCACTTAACTCCAAATTGCATTTCTCACTCAACAAGCCTTTCTAGAAATCCTTTCAAAGCCATTGGTAGAGAACTAATTAAATTTTCTATGTGTCACCATAATGGTCCTCCGTGTGGCTGCCCCACGCCCACTTTTCCTGTCCCCCGTAGGCCCAGCTCTTGGTTCCCATGAGCCCTGGTTTGTATCTCTTTCTTGACCTCATTGTCAGGCCCAAGTCCCGCTTAAATTCCTAGACATTTTGTGACTCCTCTTCCCAGGGGATCAGGCTGGTGGGGCTTAGGGAGGGTCTGGGAGGTAACAAGGTCATGGAGAGAGGGGATTTAGTTTGGATTCTTGGAGTGAGGGACTCCTTGACTTTTGAAGGCCCCAGACTCCTGGAGGCCACTCTTGGGAGCCCTTCTAGAAAGTTCTGTTGGAGGTCCCTCTGCACTCCGACACCCAAGGTCAGAGGACGTGGGTCACCGATGGCGTGGATATTTTACCCCTTTGGTACCAGGAATTGAACTCAGGGGCCCCCAACCTCTGAGCCCCATCCCCAACCCTATTTTGGATTTTATTGAGAGACAGGGTCTCCCTGAGTGGCTTAGGGCCTCGCTCTGGCTGAGGCTGGCCTCTACCTTGCGATCCTCCTGCCTCAGCCTCCTGAGCCACTGGGATGACAGAAGTGCCCACAGGCAGGGCATCCAGGCTGCAGGTGTCTGTCTCAGAGGCATCGAACCAAAGCCTTGCATTTGGGTCGGGGCGATGGGACCGGCTTGCTGAGGTCCCCTCCTGCCCTTCCTGGTCCTCTCTCTGTGGGACTCCCGGGTCCCCCCCACCGCGTCCCTTCTGCTGGGCGCTCTCGGCTGCAGTACCGTCTGCGGGCGGCAGGGGGCGCTCTCGACCCGTGAGAACGTCGCTGCAGCCGCAGGACAAAGGCTGGGGGTGCGGCAGGGCGCCTGGCCCGGGGGCTGCAACCTGGGGTGCTCAGGCGACCTCAAAGCCTCCCAGCCCGACCCCCTCCAGCCTTCCTGCCGTGCTCCCGGCCTCTGGCGCTGCTTCTGGTCCTTTCTGTCCCCTGCACGCCTCCCCTCCCCCATCCTCTGCGCCCAGCCAGTGGCCTCCATCTGCTGGGCACCTCCACTCCCCATCCCGGGTCTGGGTGGCTCCTTCTGTCGCCCGCCTACCTCTAGTTTCTACACTGCCTCTGACTCAAATAGGGACAGACGGGGTCTCTGTGCCTCGGGGATCTCTGGTGACATCTCTGTCTCTCTCTGGTTCTTTTCTCTGGCAGAGAGGTGGCCTTCATTAAGAGCACAACAGCAGCGAGGGGGACCAGCTCAGGTTAGGACAATGACATTTTTTTTGGGGGGGAGCATTGAACCCAGGGGTGCCTAACCACTGAGCTACACTCCCAGCCCTTTACATTGTTAAAAATTTGAGAAAGAGTTCCTGGAAGTTGCCCAGGTTGGTCTTGAACTTGCCATCCTCTTAGCTCAGCCTCCCAAATAGTTGGGATCACCCGCAGGCATGGTGGGCCACAGGGGTGCACGCCTGTCACATCCCGGCAGCTGGGGAGGCTGAGGCAGGAGGATCGCAAGGTGGAGGCCAGCCTCAGCCACTTAGGGAGGCCCTAAGCAACTCAGCGAGACCCTGTCTCTAAATAAAAAAAAAAAAAAACAAAAAGGCCTGGGGATGGGGCTCAGTGGGTAAGCACCCACCACAGCCATGACCTGGCCACTCATCTCTAAAATTCTTCCCCTTTGGTCCTCAGTTTTCCATCTAAATGATGAAAGTGTCAGACTCTAGAACATTTTTCCAACTCTGACCATCTGGGTTCTAATGGCATGGACCTAAGCCCCAGGCCCCTGGGGCTTTATCCAATTTGTCAAGACCGCATGATGCCTTAGGTATCCACACGCCCATTTTACAGATCGGTTAGACTGAGGCCCAGAAAGTCTAAAGAGCAGCAGAGGTCCAGCCAGATTCCGACGCGCACCCCGGATGTGCTCCCCAAACCAGGCTTCTGAACAAAGGAGCTTCAGGCTCCTCCACCCCGGGGACCAAGGACGGCTCCCGGTTGGCCAATGTTCTTTGTGATTCTAAACCCGAGAAGTCTTCTTTGCCTTTTGAGTGACAAGCGACACCTGTCACTTAGGGGCTCTGAAATAAACCCGAAACCAGAAGGGCGGAGACCTGGGAGCCTAACCCATCTCTTGCAGGAAATGACTGCAGAATCAGAGGGCGAGGAGCTGCGTGATGCGTGTCTGAGGCTTCTGGAAAGAGAGTTCTAGAAGGAAAGCTGATTGCACAGGAAGAACGTCAGCTTGCAGGGGACTTGCTGGAATTTTCCTCCAGCCCGGCCCCGGCCAGGAATCCTGGCAGGTCCCATTCAGATTCACTCTCTCCCTCTCTTCTTTATTTGTCGCCAGGGATGGAACCCAGGGGGCCCTTGACCACAGAACCCCATCCCCAGCCCTATTTTATATTTAATTTAGAGACAGGGTCTCGCTGGGTTGCTTAGAGCCTTGTTTTTGCTGAGGCTGGCCTCTACCTGGCGATCCTCCTGTCTCGGCCTCCTGAACCGCTGCTGGGATTCTAGGCGTGGGCCACCATGTCAGGCCAGACCTGTCCCTTTCTAATCAGGCAATTCTTTGATCTCTGATGACCTCATCTTTGAAAATGATCAGTTAGTCTTGAGGATTTGAGATCCTGCAGGAAGTGGTCCAGGATACACGTTACATTCAGAAACCAGATGTAGACTAGCTGTCAAACATCATGTCATCAACCGGGCACGGCGGCAGATGCCTGGAATCCCAGCGGCTTGGGAGGCTGAGGCAGGAGGATTGATCGAAAGTTGGAGGCCAGCCTCAACAATTTAGCAAGGTCTTCAGCAACCTTGGGGGAGGGTATTCTGGACACCAGGCTCCAGTCCCCAGACCCTGATCTGTCCTCCAGGCACACAGGGCTGAGGACCTTGGGCTAGCAGTGGGACACCCTAAGCAGGCCATGGGGACATCTCTGTAAACAGGAAGGCAGAAGTCCATCCTCTGGACTTTATATACATCTCACACCGGGTTTGGTGGTGCACACCTGTAATCCCAGCAACTTGGGAGGCTGAGGCAGGAGGATTGCAAGTTGGAGTCCAGCCTCAACTCTCCTGGGTTCAATCCCTGGTACCAAAAAAAAATTTTTTTTTCCTTGACTGCTCCAGGCACTCTCCTCAGATTCTGTCCCTCCATCGGGGACGGTGACAAGCTTGCTTACCAGCAAAACCCCCTGATGCCTCTGCTGAGCTGTTGCAGATGGTCGCTGAGGGAGGCTGAACCTGCATTCTGGTTACCCAGGGACAGATCCCCAGCCTCAGAGGAGGGTCTCCCCAGGCCCCTTGTCCTGGACAAGGCCCCCTTGGCAGGCGGCACTTGCAAACACAGCAGCCCCGCAGGGCGGGCAGCAGCCCAGATGGCCCGGTGCACGGATATGCGCAAGGAATGCGCCTGCTTTTGTTCCTGGGATCCACCAGCTGCTGCCGGTGGGCACCAACTCCAGCTCTGCTCCGCTGGCTCTGCGATTCCTGGGTGACCTTCAGCAACTCACTTAACCTCTCTGTGTCCCAGTTTCTTCATCCGTGAAACACGGGAGGGGCTTGGCAGGCTGAGCTCCCAGATGAACTTTGGCTGTAACATTGTGACGCCAGACTGAAGCGCCTGCTGATCTCATGGGTACTCTTGGAGGGGAAAAAATTATATCTATCTTTTTTTTTTTTTCTGATCAGAGTGAAATTAGCAACATTTGGCAATTAATGCATGTTTTTTTTCCCCCAAAGACTCAACTCTTAAAGTTCTGAGTGTTTGACTTTCATTTTAAATAGGTGGCTGTCAGGAGGAATCACGGAGCTCCTAAAGACACACACAGACGCTATAATTAAAGAGATGCCAATCTTGACAGGTGGTAGGAGAGAGGGGAGGGGACTGGAATAGGGGAGAGGGGAGCCAGAGCCCAGTGGATGGGATCAGCCAGCCAAGTGGCCCCGTCAGGGTGGAGCACTTGGTTGTCATGAGAGATGTGAGCACAGGGTCCCCCCCCCCCTTACAGCGACAGTGAGACAGACACTGGGCGCTTTACAGTTTGCAAGGTACTTTCAATACTTCTTTTTCTTAGGATCCCACAATATTCCAGAAAAGCAAGTTTTATGATTCCTATTTTGCAGACGAAACAACAAGATCAATGATTAGAGCTCTTATTTGAGCCACAAATGGAGAGTTACAAATTGAAACAGTTACAAACTGACCCAGTTCTCCAAGTCCACACTAAGCCCCGCCCCCGACCCAGCCCAAGCCCCGCCCAACTCAGGTGGAGCCCCACCCCCTACCAGGCTAAGCTCCTCCCTAACCCAAGCTGAGTCCCGCCCCTGCCCTGCTAAACCCCGCCCTCACTGACCCAGATGAAGCCTCACCCCTGTTCCAGCCCCGGGAACTGAAATCTCATGATGCTGAGATGTCAGATGGTGTTGGATGATCAATAAATGAATGATTTACGATTTTGATCAAGTCAGGCAGAGCCCCGCCCCCTAGTGGGCTAAGCCCTTCCCTGACTTAAGCTGAATCATGCCCCCAACGTGGGCTAAACCACTCCCAGGGAAAGCCCCTCCCCTGTCTAGTTAGCCCCACCCTGACCCAGCCCAAGCCCCGCCCAACTCAGGCTGAGCCACGCCCCCACTCCTGGGATAAGCCCCACCCCCAGTGGGCTAAGCCTTTCCCAGACCTAAGCTGAGCCACGCCCCAACCCAGGCTAAGCCCCACCCCTGACCCAAACAAAGCCCCTCCCAACTGAGACTGAGCCCCGCCCCTAGTAGGATAAGCCCCTCCCCCAGCGGTCTAAGCCCTTCCCTGACCCAAGCTGAGTCCTGCCCCTGCCTGCTAAGCCCCTCATTGACCCTGGTGAAGCCCCACCCCTGACCCAAACAAAGCCCCTCCCAACTGAGACTTTGCTCCGCCCCTAGAAGGCTAAGCCCCGCCCCCAGTGGGCTAAGCCCTTCTCTGACGTGAGCTGAGCCACGCCCCAACCCGGGCTAAGCCCCACCCCTGACCCAACCAAAGCCCCGCCCAACTCAGCCTGAGCCCCACCCCCAGTGGACTAAGCCTTTCCCAGACCTAAGATGAGCCACGCCCCAACTTGGGCTAAGCCACTCCCTGAACAGGCAAAGCCCCTCCCCTGCCTGGCTAAGCCCCGCCCCTGCCACCCTAAGCCCCGCCCTAACCACTGCCGAGTTCTGCCCCTGACCTAGGTGGGCAGTGCGGCTGGGTCAGCATCTCCCAGTTAAATCATGGCCAGATCCTTCCCAGGGGACCTGAGATGGATGGATGGACTGAACCCCTCTCCTGTTGGGGACAGGGCTCAGAGCTTGAGCCATTGCAGTGGAGAAGGGGTGTCTGAACCCTGCTGGGGGGGGGGTCATGGATGGAGGGCTTCTCCCCCGAAGGTGAGCGCGTCCTGTCCCTTTTCCCTTGGGATGTGGCTCCTTCCCTGGCGGCTGGCTCTGTCGTCCCTTCTCCCCGCCCCCACCCTGGTCCCCCTCTGACAGGCACCTCATTAGCAGAATCTCTGTAAATAACGCCGACGAGTTAGAGTTACAACAAGGTAGCTCATTAAAGGCATTTCGCTTGTCTCACTTTCCAATTAGTGTTTCTGCAGGGTACAGCTGCGGGGACTGCTGTGACAGGGGTACCTTTGGCATGTCGTGGAGCCCGGGCGGGCCTGGATCACCCCGGGGAGCCAGTATGCACAGACTCAGGTAGAGGCCACAGATGGAGAAGTAGCCTCCTTCCTTAGCTCGGTCCAGCCCAGCAGCCCGGGATGGCCAGCATTCGAAAGAACTAGAAGAACAGAGGTCCAGTTCTGTGGGGAGGGATCCAGATGCGCCATGCATCTCAGAAAAGGACCCAGACTTGGGTTTGGCAAGTCTGTGCCTCCACTGGATACGACTATTTTTTTGGGGGGGTGCCAGGGATTGAACTTAGGGACCCTAGACCACTGAGCCCCATCCCCAGCCCTATTTGGTATTTTATTTAGAGACAGGGTCTTGCTGAGTTGCTTAGGGCCTCACTTTGGCTGAGGCTGGCTTTGAATTCATGATCCTCCTGCCCCAGCCTCCGGAGCTGCTGGGATGACAGGCATGTGCCACCATGCTCGGCTCCACCGGACTCTTATAGGGTCCATCTCTGGAATTTTACTCCAGGTTGCTCTATCAAAACTTACCTGTTTCTTCTGCTCAGGGTCTTCTTACCTTCTTTTACAGGTGACCTCAAATTCTTCCATCTCAGATTCTGGGGACAACATTCTCCTCCTTGGGTGCTAAAGTCCTTGGTGACATACATGGAAAGGAATTTTAGGCGAGAGGGGAGGGAAAAAGGATGTACCAGAGAGGCCAATTTTTATCCATTTTTCTATGTACAAGAGAACAGGCTCAGAGAGGGTTGGCCACTTGCCTCAGATCACACAGCTGGTCGGTGTTGTTGCACGGGCCAGAGCGGGAGATCATTCTAGAGCCTGTTGGGGAAGACAAGCTCTGATCCCTTGAGTGTCTCTTACCTGTGCCAGGAAGTGAGTGGGAATGGAGAGGAATTCTCCACGTCTTCCCCACCCTCCCCTCAGCCCACCGCCGTCCATCTTTTCCCAACTAGGTCTGCACCCCTGACCACACTTGGGTTTCCGCCTGGGGTCTGCACTTCTTGCTTCCCTTTGGGGGGAAGGAAGTGGGCTCCCCATTTCTCTCCCTCTTGCTGAATCGATAGCTTAGCTGGGCAAGGCAGAAAATGAAATTTACATTCAATGGTTTCTATGGCAACCACGGGGCTGGACCAGCCTCTCCAGCTCTTGGGGGCATGGTCTTCCCGGGCCCGCCTCTTCTCCACCACCAGCTTCTCTATCTTTGTGTCACAGCAGGGAAGGGATAAGGGACCTCCTTTCCCAGCATGACAGAGGGACAAGCTACTCATACTGTTATGCCCGAGTCCCCTGAGCAGGCGGTTTTGAGGCCCCGGTCAGATGTCCCTGTGCTAAATGCTGCATCCTAGACCTGAGGGGTAGGAGCCATTCCGAGCCCTCCTCCTCCTGCTCCTCCTCCTCTCCCTCCTCCCTCTCCTCCTCCTGCTTCTACTTCTCCTCCTTTCCCTCCTCCTCCCGCTCCTCCTCCCGCTCCTCCCCCGCCTCCCCCTCCACCCCCTCCCCCTCCCCCTCCTCCTCCTCCTGCTCCTCCTGCTCCAACTCTTCCCCTTCCTCCCACTCCACAACCCCTCCTCCCCCTCCTCCTCTGCTTCACCCCCTCCCCCATTCCTCCTCCACCCCCTCCACCTACTCCTCCTCTTTCTGCTCCTCCCCTCCTCCCCTCCTCCTGCCCCTCCTCCCCCTCCTCCTCCTCCATCCCCTCCTCCTCCCCCTCCACCTACTCCTCCTCTTTCTGCTCCTCCCCTCCTCCCCTCCTCCCCTCCTCCCCCTCCTCCTCCTCCACCCCTTCCTCCTCTTCCTCCTTCTGCTCCTCCTCCTCCAACTCTTCCCCTTCCTCCCCCTCCACAACCCCTCCTCCCCCTCCTCCTCTGCTTCACCCCCTCCCCCATTCCTCCTCCACCCCCTCCACCTACTCTTCCTCTTTCTGCTCCTCCCCTCCTCCTGCCCCTCCTCCCCTCCTCCTCCTCCATCCCCTCCTCCTCCCCCTCCACCTACTCCTCCTCTTTCTGCTCCTCCCCTCCTCCCCTCCTCCTGCCCTTCCTCCCCCTCTTCCTCCTCCATCCCCCTCCTCCCCTCCTCCTCCTCCATCCCCTCCTCCACCCCCTCCACCTACTCCTCCTCTTTCTGCTCCTCCCCCTCCTCCCCCTCCTCTTCCCCCTCCTCCCCCTCCAACCCCTCCTCCCCCTCCTCCTCCTCTGCTTCACCCCCCTCCAACCTCTCCTCCCCCTCCTCCTCCTTCCCCTCCTCACGCTCCTCCTCCACCCCCTCCACCTACTCCTCCTCTTTCTGCTCCTCCCCCTCCTCCTTCTGCTCCTCCTCCCCCTCCTCCTTCTGCTCCTCCTCCCCCTCCTCCTCCCCTCCTCCTCCCTCTGCTCCTCCTCCTCCTGAACCTCCTCCTCTTGAACCTCCTCATACTCCTCCCCCTCCTCCTTCTCCCCCTCCTCCCCCTCTTCCTCCTGCTCCTCTTCCTCCTCCCTTCCTCCTCCTCCTCCTCCTCCTCCACCTTCTTCTCCTCCTCCTGCTCCTCTTCCCACTCCTCCTGCTCCTCCTGCTCCTCCTCCTCCTCTTCCCCCCTCTCCTCCCCCTCCTCCCCTGCTCCTCCTCCCGCTCCTCCCCCTCCTCCCCCTTCCTCCCCCTCCTCCTTCTTCTTGTCATTCTCATTTTCTTCCGTCTGGCCACTGAGCTCGGTGCAGGAACCAGGCAGCACCTGCTGCTGGCCACCTCTTGGGAAGTCACTCTTTAGTTATTCCCATTTTATATTTAAAGGTACAGCAACATGAAAGACCCCAGGCCCCCTCTCCCAAGGCCACCACCTATCAAAGAAGAAAATCTAACCCCAGTGAATGTGTGACTCGGCTTAAAATAGGTGTATTTTACCGAGTTGACATCCTACTGACCTTCGGTGTCGCTTAGCATGGACATTTTCCTGTCTTAATATTTTGCAAGAGCATGATTTTCAGAGCTCCATAGTAATTTATCTCCTAGGGCACTCCATCATTTATTTTTGGTTCTTTCTCTTTCTTTCTACTGTCATAAACAACTCAGGGGGATGTCTATCTTGGGGACATTTTTAAGGTTCATATGTCTTTTGTGGGGTACCACGGATTGAACCCAGGGACACTAGACCACTGAGCCCCGTCCCCAGCCCCTTTTTACATTTTATTTAGAGACAGGGTCTCGCTAAGTTGCTTAGGACCTTGCTAAGTGGCTGAGGCTGGCCTCCAACTTGCGATCCTCCTGCCTCAGCCTCCTGAGTATCGGGATCACAGGTGTGCACCCCTGTTCCCAGCTAAAGAACAAAATGGGTCCCTTTTGGTAGACATGGCCCAACTTTCTCTCCTAGGGACTGCCCACCAGCCATGTAGGAGGATGCCTGTTTTTCCACAAATGCTGACTCCGATTCAGCCTATGGCAAGAAAGTTCACTGTGTTGGCCGCCTGCTTGCTATCAGTTTCACTAGAGGTGTGAGAAGTGAAACTGCCGGCTCAGAGAGGTTAAGTTACCTGCCCGAGGTCACACAGCAGAGGGTCCTGGAGCCCTAGCCTGATTTGCAAGTCTAGGAACCATCCATTGGTGTTTATACTGAGGCATGCAGACAAGGGTCACCCATCCTCACCTCCTGAGTCTTACCTGAGTCTTTCTCTCATGGAGTTATTGATCACCTGTGGAGATGGGCCACTTGCCTAGCGCCCAGGGGCGTTAGCAGTAACTCTAGCTGAAGAGCTAACGTGGACAGCCTCCTCCTTGAGGCCGGCCAGTCCTGTTAGACTCCATTAATTGGTTAAATAGATTCTCCTGCATGCGCCCCGTCAAGTTCTCGGCTTCGATAAGGCATGATATTAATTTTAATTAAATCTCTGAAGGCTTGGCCAAATATTTCCACTTTCTGAATATGTCCCTTGATCACGGAATTTATAGTCCCCTGAGACAGGACCGCTGGGAAGAGCTGCTGCCCCTTAGGATTCTGCCTCTCTTCCTGTCCTGAGTGGAGGGGGAGGCCGGGGGGGGGCGGGGAAGGAGGTCCAGAGAGGCTCACACACCTTGAGGGCCTACTATGTGTCAGGCACGGCTCTCGGGATGCCTACTCATTTTTAAACTTCATAACACAAAATGGGAGCTGGGCGCGTGGCACACGTCTGTCATCCCAGTTGGCTCAGGAGGCTGAGGCAGGAGGATGGCAAGTGGGAGGCCAGCCTCGGCAACTTAGCAAGGCCCTTTCTCAAAATAAAAAAAAAAAAATAAATAAAAAGGGTTGGGGATGGGGCTCAGGGGTTAGGCATCCCTGGGTCCAATCCTCAGTAAAACATTAACAACGCACAAAATGGGAAACTTCAAATCCTCCCTTGGAATGTGTACAAACTGCATCTAAAGATGGAGTCTTTTTATTTTTATTTTTGGCACTGAGGATTGAACCCAGGGTTGCTTAACTACTGAGCCAGGTCACAGTCCTTTTTAATATTTTATTTAGAGACAGGGTCTCGCTGAGTTGCTGAGGACCTTGCTAAGTGGCTGAGGCTGGCCTCCAACTCGTGATCCTCCTGCCTCAGCCTCCCGAGCCACTGGGATTGACAGGTGTGTGTGCCACCGAGCCTGATCTGTGCATTTCGTTCAGCTCACGGGTTTGGAGAGCCTGCCTCACTTAATTTCCACTAAATATTGTCTGATGGCTCTTCTGAGGGGTTGCACCCATTTCTACCTCTACCCAAGACACGGGTATTCCCAATTCCTATCTTTACCAATGCAAGTTTTTTTTCTTCTTTTTTTCCCCTGACTTTTAATTTTTGCCTCGGTGCTGGGATAAGTGTTTTAGTGTCTTGTGATTACGAAGCACATTAAGCATCTCTTCATGTGCTTAACAACTTTCCGGGCTTGCCTTGCTCGGAGTGGCTCAATCATCTCCCTTATCCTTTGGCTGCAGGATGATGATTTTTTGGTCATTAATGTGCAGAAGTTTCTGGCATATTCTGGGCGCTAGATATTGCAAAGATCCGATCCAGTCTATCATTGGACTCCAGCATTATTAACCGTGCATCTTGGTTTTTTGATGCAATCCAATCCGTCTCTCTTCCAAAGCTTTGCGGCTTGTGCTTTTATATCTTGTTTTTTTTTAAAAAAAGATCTTTCTCCTTGGACCTTCTGTGGCTTTAGGTGCATTTTAAAATTTTAAGATAAACGGGGTGCGGTAGCCCCCGCCTGTCATCCCAGCGACTCGGGAGGCTGAGGCAGGAGGATCGCAAGGTGGAGGCCAGTCTCAGCCAAAGCAAGGCCCTAAGCAACTCAGCGAGACCCTGTCTCTAAATAAAATACAAAATAGGGCTGGGGACGGGGCTCAGGGGTTGAGGGCCCCTGGGTTCAATCCTCTGTACCTGCCTCCCTTAGGTCATCCACTGGCTGATTCCACGGATGGATTTTTATAATATTAAACCAACCTTCCATCTCCCATAAATCCTATTAGGTCTCTTACTTTTTTGGGGGTACCAGGGACAGAACCCAGGGGTGCTCAACCCCTGAGCCCCGTCCCCAGCCCTTTTTCTATTTTATTTACAGACAGGGTCTCGCTGAGTTGCTTAGGGCCTCGATAAGTGGCTGAGGCTGGCCTCCACCTTGCGATCCTCCTGCCTCAGCCTCCCGAGTCGCTGGGATGACAGGCGGGCGCCACCGTGCCGGATGTAAATTGTTATTTCTAAGGCACTGGGTTTTAGGTGGTTTGTCACATAGCATTAGATAATGCCAACCTTTGAAACCCTCTCTTGTGCCTCTCCTATCACAATTCTCTGGTCCTGGGGTGTGAGGGAGTTGGGAGGGAGAGGGATGCTCTTGTGATCCGTCTACACTGGGAACAGGATTGAGAACTGCTGCCTGGATGTTTTTTTTTTTTTTTTTGGCCTGGGTCTGTGCTTGTATTTTATTGTTGACTTTCAGAGGTGACAGGTTGACAGAAGTCCCCCTGGATGTGCCAGAGAGAGAAAAGAGCATCGTTAACAAGCATCTCCCTGACTGACTCTGTTCCCACACCGGGTGGCTCCGGTCACCTCCCGCTCCCCACACACCCCAGAACCTCACCACCTTTGGTCTCAGAGTTCCACACCTGCTCCTGAGATCCTCGAACCCCCTTTCTGTGCTGTGGAACCTCAAGTTTTGGGAGGAACTTGGCAGGAAGCAAGCAATCTGTGCTTGATATTTTGAACCCAGGGGCGCTTAACCACTGAGCCCCATCCCCAGCCCTTTTTATTTCTTATTTAGAGACAGAATCTTGCAGAGTGGCTGAGGCTGGCCTCCAACTCTTGATCCTCCTGCCTCCGCCTCCCAAGCTGCTGGGATTATACCGTGCGCAGCTGTGCACTGAGCGTATATAGACCCCGTAGGGGGAGAAGCCAGCCCTTTGTGCCCAAGAAGATGCCTGTTCTTCCTAAAGTCTTATCTTATGTCAACTTGAATCCTTTCTTTCATATCTGTCTTGTTATTTCTATTACTAATGATTTTTTAGTTGTTTTTGTGTGTGTGTGTGTGTGTGTGTGTGTGTGTGTGTGGCTCTTGTGAATGGAATACTTTTTATTTTTTTTCTTCTCTCCCTCTTTCTTGGTGCTGAGGATCAAACCCAAGGACGCTTAACTACTGAGACCCATCCCCAGCCCTTTTAAAAAATATTTCACTTAGAGACAGGGTCTTGCTGAGCTGCTGAGTGCCTTGCTGAGTTGCTGAGGCTGGCCTCCACCTTGCGATCCTCCTGCCTCAGCCTCCGGAGCCACTGGGATTTCAGGCGTGTGCCACCACGCCCAGCAGTTGCTATGGGCTCAGGGGTCGAGGACCTCCTAAGTCAATCCTCAGTACAAAAAAAAAAAAAAAATACTATTTTTTTTCAAATGGGTGGTCCTCCCCCAAATTTTAGCAAGAGTTTAATCCTCAAAGTTTTATGTTAAATGGAACCAAAAAAAGTGACTGTGGTGTTCAGAGGTGGGGCCTCTGGGAAATGACTAGATAAATTAGGGCATGGGGTGGAGTCCTCCTGATTGGCTCTTGAGGGGTTTGTAGGTGGAGGCAGAGACCCGAGGCTATGCAACCCAGGGGGGCCCTCCCCAGAGCTCCACCATGCTGTTAGAAGCTTTAGCTTCCCAAACTGCGAGCTAAACAAACCTTTTTCCTTTATAAAGTAGATTGCCTCCGGTGTTTTGTTACAGTAACAAAAAACCCTGATTAATACCCATGAGAACTTATTTATGAGCTGCTGCAGAATTGATATGTACATTTATTTGAAAACATAAATGCATGAGGGGAAAATCGCAGAACATAACAAAGAGTTAGCTAAGAGTGCTCCAAGACAGACTGTAAAAGAGAAGTAATTTTTTTTTTAACTCTAGGGATGGATATATAAACATATACGTAAATTTAAAAAGTAGAACAGAAAAATACACTCCGTTCACTCAAAGAATGAATTTGGAGAGAATGAGAATAATTGCTAAAGGGAACTTTTATGTTGGGCGCTAAGCACTTCTGTATTGATTGACTATTTTATGGGGAGAATATATTTTTATATTCCCCTTGATTTTTTGCAGCCCATTTTTTTTTTAATTAAAAGGATCACGTCAACCGCATTTTCCCAACACAATGCAAATACAACTGGAAATCAGCAACCCAGAGGAGAGCATCCCCCAATTTCTCCACTTGGAAATTTAAGAACAAATCTAAATAATGTGAATTAAGCAATAAATCAAAATTGAATCACCAACTATTTAGAAGTGAACAGCAATAACGGCACTTCACATTAAAAACCCCACAGGATACCACCCCAGCCCTGCGTACTTACTGGGAAAATGAATAGCCCTAAATACAATCATCAGAAAAGAAGAAGGATTGCAAGATCAGGGAACAATCATTCATTTACCTCTGCAAGTGAGGAGATGAACATCGAAATATATCTAAAGAAAGCAGAATGGAAGAAATTCATGCAGACGAGCAGCAGACGTGGACGAAATAGAATAAAACAACAGTCGACTTGAGCTATAAAAATGAAAGATCATTCTTTGGAAACAACGAATAAACTAGACCCAAACTAGCAAATCTGATCAAGAAAATACCCATCAGTCATGATGCAAATGAGGAAGGACTAATACAATAAAATAAAATGTTAAGGAAATACAAAGTACAAAAAAAAAAATCATCTCCAGCCCTTTTTAAAGTTGCTGAGGCTGGCCTCCCACTTGCAATCCTCCTGCCTCAGCCTCCGGAGTCGCTGGGAAGACAGGCGTGCGTCATTGCACCCGGGAAGATGAGATAATTTTTTAGGATGGTGCAGATTGGCTCATCTGAGCTCCGCCCCCAGCCCTTCCAGCCTATCCGTCTCCACTCCTGAAGTGGGAAAGCTAAAAACTACATTTCCCATAAGCCCTTGCAGCTAGAGCTGGGCTTGGGGCTGGGAGGGAGATTGGCAGGTGTACCAAAGCAGGAGCGCAGCGGGGACCCTGGCCTGGCAGGGACCGGAGGACGCTGGATTTTGAGCCAAGCTCCTTAGGTTCCCCTGGGGTCGCTGGGACAGTCTTAGGGGAAAGTTGGAAATTTATCTTTTTCCTTAGTGTTGCTTATTCTCCTGGAAAACTCAGGAAGATTTCTGAACCCTGTAGCGTGGTGCAGTTTTCCGCTTTCATTAACCAACTGTGTGTGACCTGCAACCAGGAACTGTGACTAGCACATCAGAATCGATTGAAGAAGATGGGGTGGGGGTGCACCCCTGTCATCCCAATGGCTGGGGAGGCTGAGGCAGGAGGATGGCAAGTTGGAGGCCAGCCTCAGGAATTTAGTGAGGTCGTAAGCAGCTCAGGGAGACCCTGGGTCTAAATCAAATATAAAAAGGGCTGGGGACGGGGCTCAGGGGTTAAGTGCCCCTGGGTTCAATTCCGGGTACCCCCCACCCCCCCAAAAAAAGTAGGTCTGCCATGACTGGTTGAGGGATTCTATACAGGGTTGAGAGGAAGTCAGGGATGGTGCCCAAGATGTGTGGCTGGACCCAGGGTAAGTACAATGGGAAGGTCCAGGACAGGGACCTGTGTATTTGGGGACAGAGGTGGATCAGTCCTTGATCTTCCTTCAAGCTGGGTAGATGGAGTTCCAAAGTCCCTTTCCCAGCAGCTAAGGTATGGAGTCTCTCTTTTTTATTTTATTTTATTTTTTAATTTTTATTTATTTATTTATTTTTGGTACCCGCATTGAACCCAGAGATGCTTAACCACGGAGCCCCCTCCCCAGCCCTTTTAATCTTTTATTTAGAGACAGGGTCTCCCTAAGTTGCCGAGGCTGGCCTCCACCTTGCGATCCTCCTGCCTCAGCCTCCAGAGCTGCCGGGATGTCAGGCGTGTGCCGTTTGGAGTCCCTCTTTCAGCTTTATGTTCCCAGTCCAGCCAGCTGCCACCTCCTGCTCCCCTCCAGGTGTCCAGAGCACTCAGCAACCTCAGGACCTAAGGGGACAGGGTGTGGGGGGGGGAGGGGAGGGGGTTGAGTGACAGCAGAGGCCATGGCTGGTCCTGTTTCTGGGGCTTCCAACTGCATTTCCAAGGGCCTCTCCCCCTCCGCCTGCGTCCCCCACCCCTGGTGCTTGGAGGAACAATTCTGCTGCTATTAAAAACACAATGTCCCCCTCTTTCTCCTGCTCAGCTTTAATTGCGCACCTGGGGTTTGCGCCTGGGCCCCGGCGGTCCTGAGATTCATAATTTCAGGCTGACACCATAGTAACCGCGGAGTTTGATTCAAGATGCCAGTGTCATCCGCGGCTGGGCCTGAATAGGACAAGGGAGGGGGTGGGGGGAGGGGCCGCCACTCCAGACAGCTCCTGAGAGCCTGGTGGCAATTATGTCCCCGTTTCCAAGGGAAATGTAAACAGCAGGTCAGCTCTGGCCAGGATGCTGAATTTTCTTGGCTTTGTGACTTCAGGCTGGTTGGGGGTGGGGGGGGTGGGGGGAGGTGGCGGGGAAGTTGGGTGTGTTTGTGCGACTTCGCCTCCAGGAGGCTGCCCCTCCCCCCTCTGCTGGGGATAGTGCTTTGGCAGCTGAGTTGACAGGAGATGGGGGGGGGGACCTGGGGCTGCAGTCAGAGATAGGGGCTGCCTGACATCCCAGAGCAGCCCTCTAGCCCTGGGCTGTCCCCCATCCCCCCTAAAGTGGAGCCCAGGTTTGCAATCTTCTGGGGACTGGCTGCGAGGGGCAGCCCTTGGGTGCCCGGCTCCCCACTCCCTCCCAGTCCTGGAGCATCCTTCAAGTTGGGCAGGTGCCATCCCAAAGCCCACCCTCTCAGCAACTAAACCAGGCCGCTGCCCCTTTAAGATTTAGGCTCCAAGTCCGGGAAGCAGCAGCCCCACCCCCACCCCTCCCTTGGTATTGTCCTTCCCTTTCAAAGGGTCCCCTGCCCTGGTTGCCCTCTGGGGCGGGCTCTGAGCCTCTTGGCTGGACCTTGGTCTCTGGACTCAGCCTCAGGTGGAGTCTGTCCTGTGAGCCACTCCCAAATCCTTATCTGGCCCACACCTGTCATCCCAGTAGATCAGGAGGCTGAGGCAGGAGGATTGCAAGTTGGAGGCCAGCCTCAGCCACTTGGCGAGGCCCTAAGGAACTCAGGGAGACCCTGTCTCTAAATAAAATATAAAAAGGGCTGGGGACGGGGCTCAGTGGGTTCAATCCTCAGGACCCAAAACCAACCAAACAAAAAAAACTCCAAATCCTGATCCACCGTGGCTCCTATGGTTCTGATTCCTTTACTTATCGGGGCCTTGATTTCCCCATCTGTGAAATGGGGACAGTTATACGACCCTTTCTGTGGGTATATGAAGTCCAAAGTTTCTCGTGGAACTTAGAGAGTGTCTCTCTTTCTCTCTCTCTCTTTGGTACTGAGGATTGAACCCAGGGGTGCTTAGCCCCTGAGTCCCGTCCCCAGCCCTTTTTATGTTTTTTGTTTGTTTGTTTTTGTTTGTTTGTTTTTAGAGACAGGGTCTCGCTGAGTGGCTTAGGGCCTTGCTAAGTGACGGAGACTGGGCCTCCAACTTGCCACCCTCCTGCCTCAGCCTCCCCAGCCACTGGGATGACAGGTGTGCACCACCACTTCTGGCTAGAAACACTTATTTTGGGGGAGGGTTACTGGGGATTGATCCCAGGGACCCTCAACCCCTGAGCCCCATCCCCAGTCCTATTTTGTAGTTTATTTAGAGACAGGGTCTCACTGAGTGGCCTAGCACCTCGCTGTTGAAGAGGCTGGCCTTGAACCCATGATCCTCCTGCCTCAGCCTCCGGAGCTGCTAAGATGACAGGCGTGCACCCTCGAGCCCGGCTAAAAACACTTTTAAAGTTGCCTCTGCTTCGTGGGTTTCTAGACCCCAAATGAGCCGTGTTGGCCTGACTGCCTCTGGGCAGGCTGAGTAGCTGTGCCCTCTAGTGATCGGGTGCCCCCAGCAGCTCCACGGCCTCCCTCCTGGGGCGCCCACCCTTCAGCCTGAGGAGCCCCGGCCCCGCCCCCGTCCCTGGCCCCACCCCGTCCCTGGCCCCGCCCTCGCCACGCCCCCACCACGCCCCATCCCGGCCCACGGCCTGGTTTCAGCCCCGCTGGCTCCGCCCCGGCCCCGCCCCCGTCCCTGGCCCCACTTGGCCCCGGCCCCGCCCTCGCCACGCCCCCACCACGCCCCATCCCGGCCCACGGCCTGGTCTCAGCCCCGCTGGCCCCGCCCCGGCCCCGCCCCGGCCACGCCCCCTAGAGGACAGACCCAGACTCTCCGCAGATGGAGGCGCGGGGGAGGGGATGCTGTGGCTACTGGCTTCCTAGGAAACCCATCCGCAGAGGAGGAGGGGCCTGGGATCCTCTGGGGCACCTGAGAGGCATCCGCAGCTGGCCAGGTCCCTGGGGTCCCCGTGTGAAGGGGCCAAGGCTGGAGGTGTCCCCTGGGCTCTGCGAGCCGGCCACTTCTCTCCAACTCTGCTCCTTCCTCTGAGACGTGCCTGGTTCTTTTTCTTGGTGGCTTCAGAAATCCCGCCCCATCTACTCCTGCTGTCCCTGGCGTCACCTAGGAGCCAACCTCAGCTAGCTAACCTTCTGTTCCCCTGAGGGAGGTCCCTGGGAGGTCAAGAGAAAAGGAGAGCCACACTTGGTCAGCTCTGGGGGCCCTGAGCTGTCCCCACCTCTCAAGCTCCGGAGAGTCCCTCACTTCACCCAGATGGCTCCCTTGGGAAGCCCAGGACCATCAAGTACCCTTTTTTTTGGATCTTCTTTGGGTGGCCGAAAGCTTGATCCTTGTCCTCGATGCCAATCCAATAACGAGGACACGGTTTTGAGACAAAGGACAGGGGAGGTATCTTGCTTGGCTAGCCAAGGACAACACAGGTGGCCTTCCGTCCCAGGGGCTGGGGTTCTGCCCATCAGCAGGGACAGGGGCTGTGAGAAAGGGGACTCCAAGGCTGTGACCGTCTCCCTGTGTTCTGACGGTCACCTTGGGAGACAGAAGGTCTGGACGAGATGGTTCCTAGGGTGGGTGTGTGTGCTGGGGACAGATCACTCTGCTTAGGATGGGAGCAAACGGGACCTGTTTCCGCTGAGATGAGGGAGGAGCAGAGAGAGGAAAAATAGGTCTCAGTCACCCGGCAGGCGGTGGCGCAGGCCTGAAATCCAGCAGCTGGGGAGGCTGAGGCAGGAGGATCGCAAGTGGGAGGCCAGCCTCAGCAAAAGCGAGGCCCTAAGCCACTCAGGGAGACCCTGTCTCTAAATAAAATACCCAATAGGGCTGGGGGTGTGGCTCAATAGTGGAATGTCCCTGGGTTCAATCCTTGGTGCCAAAAAAATTAAAATAAAATAGTCATCCAGAGATCCTGGCCCCCGTGCCTGCCCTGGGGGATGAGGCAGAACTATTGAAATTTCCAGAAGGCTTACGGTTCCTGTGTTTCTTTCCTGCCCTTGAGATTCTGATGTCTTCCCCCCAGGGAGCACTTTTAGAAACCTGAGAAAGTGGCCTTCAAGGTGCATTCAGAAAACAGGCACCTCGAGGAATTTTGATGCGCTTGCTCCTCTATGGAGAGCCACAGGCTCTGGGAAAGATGTGACATGAAGGAAAAGTACATTGGACTCTCAGATCTGGGTAAAACTTTCAGCTCTGCGAAAGAGTAGCCCAGTCCAGCAGGGGAACCTGCTCTCCAGGCCCCATATGGGCTCCTGCAAGGTCAGGCAGACAGCAGACTCGGGGATGCAGGCCTGTCATTAGAGAGGCTCCGGAGGCTGAGGCAGGAGGATCAAAAATTGGAGGCCAGTCTCAGCCAAAGCAAGGTGCTAAGCAACTCAGGGAGACCCTGTCTCTAAATAAAATACACAATAGGGCTGGGGAGGGGGCTCAGGGGTCGAGGGCCCCTGAGTTCAATCCCTGGTAACCCCCCACCCATCCCCGCCAAGTGACACAGGTCACTACCCATCATCCTCCTGGGCTCAGGGTGAAGGACTGAGATCAGATACTGGGCCCAACTATAAACCACTGGGCACGGGCATGGGCATGTATCCGAGTCTTTGCAGCGTGTGTGCTGATGTGTGGCTTGCACACGCGCGCACGTTTGTGTGTGCCTCAGCCACCCGGGACTCTGCTCCTCCC
>NC_138201.1:21620874-21669772 GCF_964194105.1 Spermophilus citellus
TTCATTTCTGTTTCTTGCTTTATTACATTGGCTAGGAACTCTAGGATGATGTTCAATAGAAGTAATGAGAAAGTAAAGTATTTCAGGAAAATATTCAGTCTTTTATCATTAAACCTGATGTTAGCTAGAAGGTTTTTTTTTTGTTGTTGTTATAAATGCTTTTGGTCAAGTTGAGGAACTTTTGAATGACGCACGGATATGGAAGGTTTTACTGTATTTAGAGGGAGACAGAAGAAAGAATCTCCCTTCTTTTCATTTGGATGTGATGCCTGGAATGCTGGCAGCCATTTTGTGACCCTGAGAAGAGCTAGTTTAAGGAGCAAAACCAGCTCACTGATGATAGAAGGATTAGAGATGAAAAGAACCTGGGTCCTTTCCATCGTTGGTCTTCTGACTTAACCCATCCTGGACCCTCATTTACCTCAAGAATTATTGATGGATAGGAAACAGGAAATTAAATAACTTGATGATTTAAACCTTGGAGGGACAGACTTTTGTCCCTTGCAGCTAAGAGCCGCTGAACTGTTCCATACTGACTCTTGAGTGTAGGGACTTTTTCTGTCTACTGCTACACGCCCCATGCCTAGAACGGTGCCTGGATTATAGTAGGTGCTTGCTAAATGCTTTGCTGCAGAAGTGAATGGAGACCAGGGCATGAGACAGCTTCGGACAGGTGACCTCAGGAAACTCAAGTTAGACATGGAGTGCGTCGCAAATCAGGTGTCAGTCTTGAAGGGCAAAAAAGTAAAAAAAAAAAAAAAATGGGGAGAAAGAATCACAAAGGATTCTTTTTATAGGTTCCCAAGACCAATATCCACTCTGCAAGAATTGATGTATATTTTTTTTCCCTTCCTTTCTGGGAATAGCAACGTGTGAGACTTGTTCTCGAGTCATGAGCCATGTTTCAGAAGAGAAATCTACAGATTGCAACAAGGGAACATGGAAGTCTTGTAAAAAAAAAAAATCCTGTGTGAAGTTCTCTGCCTCCAAATCATGCTCACTTATGTCCCCATTAGGGGAAAACGCCTCCTCTGAGATCATAATGCTGGGAATGGATGTCACCTGGCCCATCCTCCCACCTGCCCTGGGTCTGCAGAGCATCAAGGATCCATCTACTAAGGGTCCTGACACAGAATCTACAAACTGCTCAGTGCTAGCTATTATTCTCCCAGGCAGAGGGTGGCTGGGGACCAAGTTCTTGCAATAGGAGGACAGGGAGATGTCCCCCTCCTCCTCTGCTACAGCGACGAAGAACAATTCCCACAGAGAAACCAGAGCCCATGATCAAGAATCCAAGTCACCATAAATGTGGGCAAGCATGTGGGGAGAAGGGTCCACTCAGCCATGGCTGGTGGGGACTGCAGATTGGTGCGGCCACTCTGGAGAGCAGGGTGGAGATGCCTCAGAAAACTGGGAATGGAGCCACCACGGGACCCAGGTGTCCCACTCCTCGGTTTATACCCCCAAAGGACTTAAATCAGCACTCCACAGGGACACAGCCACGTCAGTGTTGACAGCAGCTCGATTCACAATAGCTAAACCGTGGAAGCAACCTAGGTGCCCTTCAATCGACGAGTGGATAAACTGTGGTCTCTATGTGCACAATGGAATATTACTCAGCCTTGAAGAAGAATGAAATGATGGCATTTGCCACTAAACGGGTGGAACTGGAGACGATCATGCTGAGTGAAGTAAGCCAGTCCTCAAAAACCAAAGGCTGAGTGTCCTCTCTGATAGGCAGATGCTCATGCACAATAATGGGGGCAGGGAATAGAAGTGGCATTGGATGAGACGCAGGGGAGTGAAGGGAGGGGAGGGGAGGGGACTGGGAGAGACAGCGGAATGAATGGACGTCACTTTCCCATGTTCACAGAGGAACCCACGACCAGGGACACCCCGCAGCAGGTCCAGTCACAGGAGTGGGACGTCACACCCCGTGTAGGTGGGACATGGCAGGATGCTCGCTGCTGTCACAGAGGGCTAAAAAGAATAAATTAAAACAAAACAAAACAAAACCACTGAGGGACATTCCTCCTGGGGACTCTCAATGGCCCATGGGTGGTGGTGTGACCCTCAGGTAAAAGGGGGCCCAGCAGGTGGGCTCCCTGCCCAGGGGGCAACAGGTTGGGGACGTTAGGGAACCTGACTGGCAGATCAACGTCAGGCCTGGCCTCTGAATTGGAGGCTGGGAGGGACCAGGCAGGGATGTTGGTGGGCGGGGCTTACTCTAAGGACGGTTCCGTCGGACTCTCGCGAGATCCTGGGAGCTCTGCGTGAAGTCAGGGCCGTGGCTGGGCGACTCAGCAGCGCAGGCACCCAGGGCGGGTGAGTGGTGGAGGAGAACCACCTCGCAGGGTTTTTACGTTTGATCTTGAGACCGTTTCTGGCTTAGTTGGCTTATGGCCTCTCGAAGTTGCTGAGGCTGGCCTCCACCTTGCGATCCTCCTGCCTCAGCCTCCTGAGCCTCTGGGAGGACCACCGTGCTTGGCTGCTTAGCTTTCTGACAATCTTCCTTCCTCTGATTCATTGTTCAGGGGGCACAAGATCCCCAGGGTGATCCCCATTGTTTAGGGGGCACAAGATCCCCAGGGTGTCATTTTAAGAGGACCAAATGAGCAAGGTCCCTGGGGCCCCATTAGATTTCATGGCTTTTGCAGAGATTCCTGATATTCTCTCTCGTCTGCTAGCTTGGTCCCCATCCAGGAAAGACGGATGAAAAACCAGCCACTCATCAGGATGCTGTGTCCCCCAAACAGAGACCCCCCAGGTCTTTCTAACGGAGGGGATTGAATACAGGGAGTTGGTTCCTGATGGGGACTGGTGATGAGTGGCTCCTGTCCCTAGAGAATAGCTAACGTCACCAGGGCTCCTAACAGGGTACCTGAGTGGCAGATCAATGTCAGGCCTGGCCTCTGAATTGGAGGACTGTGGACAACATCCACAATCATGGGGGACTGTCTAGTGGGACATGGGAACCATGGATGGGGGTCCCGTTTTGCAGAAGCCGCAGCTCTGGTTGAAACACCCCACTACCAGGGGCTCCCCAAAGCAGAAGGGAGAAGGGGAGAGGCTCCCACAGCCAGCCTCCACCCCTGCCTCCCTGGGGAGGAAGCTTCCAGGAAGTTGGGAGCAAGGCACGCTGGGAAATGTAGTTTCCCACCGGGTCCAACTGAGCGCTGGAATCTGAAAATGGATCATCTGGGACTTGGTGTCCGCCATCCTCGCGGGACCAGGCACGTCGGGGCTCAGCGGGGAGTGACAGCCACCGCAAGCTCAGGGACGGGTACCTCTTGCCTAGGCCCTGACCTTGGCCCTGAGGACTTGGTTCTCTGGGGGGACAGCAATGGGGGAGCAGGAAGAGGACCCCACAGAGGGATCCCAGAGGACATGGCAGCTTCTCCTGCACATGGTCATCCTGGTCCCTTGTCCCTTGGCTGGGGTGGCTTGGATGGTCAGCTGGGAGACCCTGTGGAAGGTGGCCTAGCCTGTCCTTCCCAGCCCTCAGCCGGGGGGACACTCCAGTGGGTGCCAGCTCTGAGTGGGGGACCTTCAAGCTCCACCTGGGCTGGGCTGCCAGCGGCAGGGTCTGACCTCACTGGGGACAGCCACGGTGGGGGGTGGGGGTGGGGACACGGGGTGGGGACGATTCCCAGCTGCAGGCCCCATCTGTCAGCTCTGGGGACCGAGGGGGAGGGGTGGGCTAGGACGGAGACAAAGGACACCGGGCATCATAAAGGAGCCTAGGGCACTGGAGAGAGAGAGAGAGAGAGAGAGAGAGAGAGAGAGAGAGAGAGAGAGATGGAGAAGTCACAACCCCCATAGGATGGCCCTGTAGCCACCTTTCGGGGACATAAAAACCGTCTGCAAAGGCCACTTGTCCTGTACCCCGCTCTCAGGCTGAAGGGAACCCGGAGGAGCCTGGGAGTCTGTCCCCCATCTTTTCCCAGGGCGGGCGGACCAGAGAGGTTAAGCGACTTTCCCGGGGGTCGCCCAGCTCCTTGGTCCTTCGGATCCTGCGACCCAGAGGCAGACGATGGCTCCAAAGTCCTGCAGCCGAGACCCACTTGCCAAGTCACCAGAGCGGCCGTGCCGCGGTCCATGACGCGTGCTCCAGTCGCCCCCTCAGGAGTTCGGGGCGCAGACTCAGGCACCGGGTCGCGGTGACCCCGAGGACGCCGCGCCCCGCCCCCCAGCCCGGCTGCACCTGGAAGCCCCCGTGGGGGAGGGGAGCAGCGGGAAGACGGAGGGAGCCGCCTGGCCGCGCAGCTCCCCGTCGCCATGGCAACCCAGGCGCAGGCTGCACCTGTCAATCAACCGACCGCCGCGGCTCCCGTGCAGGAGCGGCCAGCGCCGGGGCCCGTCCCGTTGATTTATTTTTTCTTTTTGATACCGAGGATTGAACCTAGGGGCACTCCACCCCTGAGCCCCGTCCCCAGCCCTTTTTCTATTGTATTTAGAGACAGGGCCTCACTAAGTGGTTGAGGCTGGCCTCCACCTGGCGATCCTCCTGCCTCAGCCTCCCGAGCCGCTGGGATGAGGGCCTGCAGCATTCTGGGAAAAACCCTTTGCCAGGGTCACACGGCTGGTGAGTGGGGGGCCGGGGTCTGACCCAGGCAGCCCATTGGCAGACACGGTGTTGGGAGCCAGGCACTTCCAGTCGTAGAGGGGGGGGACCCAGACACCAGAGGGTCCCTCCAGGGTGTCCCACACCGGCCCCTCGCCTTCCCCCCCAGAGTCTCCTTCGCTGCCTGGGGGTCTGGAGCAGAGATGGATTGTCAAGTCTTCTCTGTGCTTCATTCAGATGGGGGCCCACCGCAATGGGGAGGCGGCTGGGCTGTTGTACAAATAGAAACCGTCCTTGCTCATTATCCCTTAATTGAGGCGACAAAGGAGTCTGGAAAACATCCATCAGAAGCCCATTCAGGACATTATCAGAGAGGACTGGGCTTGGATCACACAAAAGGAACCGCAAGTCGTTCCAATCAGGGGCGATCCAGACGAAACAAAGCCCTCCCCCACCCCAGGACAAAAAAGTGCAGAATTCGCCCAATTACACGCGGGATGTGGCCCAGGAGATAAGTTTCCTGGCTTCTGGCCAGCTTCTTCCCTTTCTGGGATCCCAGATGGGAGGAACCCAAAAAGAACCTTCTAGAACTTCACAAACCTGCTTTGGTGCTCGGGGTGGGGAACACAGGCACTGCAAGAGAGTCTTATGGGGCTTCAGGCTGGACTCCTGAGATCCAGATGTGGCCTGCGTGAAACTGTCACCTCCCTGCGTCTGGTCCCTCTACTTCTTAGGATGCAACCTTAGATAACTCTGTCTTGGTTTTTTGGTTTTAGGATCAGCCAGCTCAGCACAGTGAGATGTGTGCTTTTGTGAACCCCCCGTCCTGGGCACCCCTCAGTAATCCAGTTAAACTTTGGGCTCAGCTGGGCAAGGTGGTTCACGCCTGTCATCCCAGCAGCTCAGGAGGCTGAGGAAGGAGGATCACAAGGCAGAGGCCAGCCTCAACATCTTAGCAAGGCCCTAAGCAACCCAGTGAGACCCTATCTCTAAATAAAATACAAAATAGGGTCTCGCTGAGTTGCTTAGGGCCTCACTAAGTTTCTGAGGCTGTCCTCCAACTTGCGATCCTCCTGCCTCAGTCTCCTGAGCCTCTGGGATTACTAAGTGTGTCACTGAACCTGGATTCACTATTTAAACAGAAGAGATTTGGTGCAGGTGATCAAGTGACTACAAATCTATAGGCAGGGCAAGAAGAGTGGCCCTCAGCCTGACCTCCTAGAGTGACCCTGGTACACACTTCAGGACCAGGTCTTACCTTCAAGCACTGGTGCTTTTAAAACTATTTTTTTTTCCCCAGTAGAGATGGTATCATCCCCAAGAGGAATTTGGGTGATGAAAACACGTTCCATCTCATTACAGGTGCAATTGCTCTTTTCTCTCTTTGTTCGCAAGCCGTCGAAACTTGGCGCTGACTTGCTTAAGCAAGGAAAGGAATTTATGGGCTCATAAAACTAAGAAGTCCCAAGGTAGACTTCAGGCATGGCTGGATCCAGGCACTCCGATGATGTCATCAGCTCACGGTGTTCTCTCTGCTCTTTGTTTCTCTGCCCACTCAGGGAAAATTACTCTCCAAAGCGGAAGCATGATGTCATCATCACCTTTTCATTTCTGTTTCCCTCCTTGGTCGTTCCCACTACAAAGACCCTCCCACCATTCTTACCAAAGTCCCAGAGCGGATTCTTACTGGCCAGGTTTATGTCAATAACTCTGATTCGATCACTGATTGGCCAGGTCTGCATTGTATGCCTGCCTCCGAAGGTGAGGTCATTGTGGTGATCCCTTTCTGAGCCAGTTGTGCTGACAAGGAGGAAAGGACACTCTTGTCACAATGGTCACCTGTAATGGCTCCCCAGCAGCCATCCAGCCACCTGTCCAACTCACTGCTCTGCCCCTCAGTGCTCTGCCCCTCCCAGGTTATTGTGGGCTGCAAAGCTTCTGTGAGGTGATATCACTCGTCCTCTGTCCCTGTCATAGCAGCCAAAATGCTCTTTTTAAATTGCTAGGCTTGACTTGGTCCCAAGCTGGAGACTCTTCCCACTGACCCTGTCACCGTGGGCCACAGGCCTGCTCCTTCCCTGGCTTTCTAGGCCTATGTTGACTTGATTGGAACCTCTATTCTAAATGCACTCTTAGGACCATCCCCTTGCCATTTCCAACAATTCAGGCTCTTTCTGCCCCAGGACCTTTGCACATGCCATCCCTCTCTCCTATTTGTTATCAACTGTTGCAATATATTTTTTTGTGGCGATAAAAACCTATGGTAGAAGCTGATCCTCCTTTAAGGCCTGACTCTCCTCCGCTTTGTCTCTCCTTGTTCCCCTGCCTGGCATTTCTTTTAATTTTCCCTCTGCAATCACACCTCTCTTGTCTTTCTGTCCCTCTCTCAGTGGATGGATGCCAATTTTCTGTTGCTGGATGATGTTTAAGTGGAGAGGCCACACAAGGGGGTCGTGGCAGCTGGAGGCTGGCATCTCCTCTCTCTCTGCCATCTTGGGGGGCTTCCACTGGGCTAGTTGGGCTCCCTCTCTGCATGGCTGCCTCAGGCTCTTGGATTGATAGTTGAGCTCCCTCTCTGCATGGCTGCCTCAGCCTTTAGATTGCTAGTTGGCCTTCCTCTCTGCATGGCTGCTTCAGCCTCTTGGATTGACAGTTGAGCTCCCTCTCTGCATGGCTGCCTCAGGCTCTTGGATTGCTAGTTGGGCTCCCTCTCTGCATGGCTGCCTCAGGCTCTTGGATTGATAGTTGAGCTCCCTCTCTGCATGGCTGCCTCAGCCTTTAGATTGCTAATTGGCCTTCCTCTCTGCATGGCTGCTTCAGCCTCTTGGATTGACAGTTGAGCTCCCTCTCTGCATGGCTGCCTCAGGCTCTTGGATTGCTAGTTGGGCTCCCTCTCTGCCTGGCTGCCTCAGGCTCTTGGATTGCTAGTTGGGCTCCCTCTCTGCATGGCTGCCTCAGGCTCTTGGATTGTTACTTGGGCTTCCTCTTCCCATGGCTGCCTCAGGCTCTTGGATTGCTTCCATGGCGGCTCACAGCTCAGAGACCTGCCTTCTGGGGAGTGCACCTTTGATGATGTGGCCCTGGAAGTCTCCCAAACAGCACTTGGGCCACGCAGGGTGGCTGGAACCACTGCAGTCTCCCCCAAATCACCATCATTTGCAAGAAGACCCAGTGGGTTAGGAGATCTCCCTGTGCACGTGGGGAGGAGGCCGGCCTTCTTCTGTGCCATCAGCATCCACAGGAAGGAGGTAAGCCCAGCCTTGCTCAAGGAATTCATCCCTGACCCCAGGAGAGCAGAGAGCCCTGTCACTTGGGGGAGGGGACAAAACCCTGACGACACCCAACTGAACCCATTATCTGCATTTCTGCTTTTTGCAAAATGGAGATAATAATCCCCTCCTCTCTGGAGGAGAAAGTGCTTGGATAAGGAGGGAGCCCTCCTCCCCCAGCGCCTCCCTCCCTGCCGCCTCCACCTGATGCAGAACTTCTTGAAACCTTGCTGCTCCCAGGGGTCTTTAATTAATTGTCCCCGGCCCTGCAGCCCTAGAGCCAGCAGAAGCAGGAAGGAGGTGCCTTGCGCTTTGGATGTAAATGCCTGGAGGCAAGGATTTCTGCCTGGTAAAAAGGCTGACGGGGTGATTTCAGAGCAGCCGTGTTCCTGGGGAAGGGATGCCTGTCAGCCTCCACCCAGGTGGGAGGAAGCCATGGCTCAGATCCACAGTGCAGCGGCCTCCCCTGTCAGGACCAAGGCCGGCCAGAGAGCTCCCTGCAGGTGTGTTTGCAGGTAACAGATGCCGGTAACCCTCCAGATTTAAATCAAATTACAGTCTTTACCTTATACTCAGGCGAACCTTCCCCATCACCCTTCTTGCTATCCTTAAGAAATATTTGGCCTGGCCCAGTGGCACACATCTGTCATCCCAGCAGCTGGGGAGGCTGAGGCAGGAGGATTGCAAGTTGGAGGCCAGCCTCAGCCACTTAGTGAGATCCTGTCTCAAAATAAAAAGAGCTGGGGGTGTGGCTAAGGGGTGGGGCACCCTCCCCCAAGTTTCATCTCCAACATCAGAACAAACAAAGACACCTGGTTTTATCATTTCTGAAGTTGATGCTTTTAATTTGCAAGAACATGGTAGGAGGCCACCTATGAAAAGCCCAGAGGGTCTCAAAACTTCATTATAGATTTAAAAGAGCACACGGAGGGGGAGCTTGTGACAGTTTGTCCCTCATAGAAAAAGCAAAGTGTCCCCATGATTCATGAAATCAAGAGAGGGGAATGTATTAGTCAGGTTTTGCCGCGTAACAAATCATCCTGAAGTGGGGCCGAGCGGGAAGTAACGAGGTCAGTAAGGGTGCTGTGCTTTGAAGGAACTGATACGGCTCTCATGGGACCCTGCTTAATTATCAAGAGTGAGCCTGGGGCTGGGGCTGGGGCTCAGTGGCAGAGCACTCGCCTAGCATGTGTGAGGCACTGGGTTCGATTCTCAGTGTCGCATATAAATAAATAAAAATAAATAAAGGTCCATTGACAGCTAAAAAAATATTTAAAAAAAAAAGAGAGTGAACCAGACCCCTAAATCCCTCTCCATATTCCTGTGTTATCCCAATCTTTGCTCCTGAGTGTGTGTCCACCATTGTGATATAATCCCCACAGTGTCCTCACCAGCACCAAGGTGATTCTGGCACCCAAGGCCCTGAACCTCCAGAAATGAGACATAAACAGACCTCTCTTCTTGATAAAATATCAAGCCTCAATTACTTTGTTATAATACCAGAAAGCAGGCTAACACAGTATTCCTTTTCTTTCTTTTTTTTTTAAAGAGAGAGTGAGAGAGGGAGAAAGAGAAAGAGAGAGAGAGAATTTTAATATTTATTTTTTAGTTCTCGGCGGACACAACATCTTTGTTGGTATGTGGTGCTGAGGATCGAACCCGGGCCGCACGCACGCCAGGCGAGCGCGCTACCACTGAGCCACATCCCCAGCCCCGACAGTATTCCTTTTCATTAGTGAATAATATTCCATCGTATATGGATATACCACATGGTTCACTCATTTATCAGACGGTAGACATTGAGATGGTTTTCCAACGTTTCTACTTTTATGTATTTATGCACCTTTCAATGAACATTTGCCTAGGCATTTTCCCCTTGCGCTTCTAATTTTAACTCTAGGAAAATTATATATATGTAATAGAATTTTTTATATTATAGAAAAATCCTGCTAAGCCCATGATCGCCTCCTTCGTAGGCAGGGTTACCAAAGGGATGGACCCTTGGCCTCGCTGGAGGATCAGCTAATGAACTAGCATATCTCTCTCCTCTTTTCCACTTCCTCTCACAAAAGGAGGAAACTTCTATTTAATTTTCAGACAAAGAGACGAGTTCACTCCAGGTCATAAAAGAACTTAAAAAAAGCAAAACTTAAATAAAATAAAAGCTGAAATAAAGCAACACTCTCTGGAGTCTCCTCCTCCGGGGCTGGAATCCTCTTTCCCCAGTTCACTCCATCCTCAGGGTGGCCCCTGGGGAAGCTGGGAGGCTGCTCTGGGGGACGCAGAGCCGGAGGCTCACGGGCTGGTGTTCCAGGATTTTGAAGAGATCAGTGGCCCTCGGCCAGGTCCAGTTCAGGTCCCAAGTCCAAGGAGACGTGCTGGAGACGCCGAGCGGTGAGATGCAGCTCTGGTCACCTAAAGTGCGGCAGAGTTTTTGCGCAGGTGAACAATGAAGCCAAGCACTTTCAGCCATGATCAATATAGCAGTGGGGGGCTGCCCTTCTTTTATTTTTTTAGGTACCAGGGACTGATCTCTGGGGCCCTCAACCCCTGAGCCCCATCCCCAGCCCTATTTTCTATTTTATTTACAGACGGGGTCTCACGGAGTTGCTTAGAGCCTGGCTTTTGCCGAGGCTGGCCTCCAACTTGCAATCCTCCTGCCTCAGCCTCCCAAGTTACTGGGATGACAGGCGTGGGCCACTGCTCCTGGCTGAACTGCCCTCCTTAGAGTGGGGTCCACCTGGTAGAGGGGAAGGGAGAGGGCAAGCCTGTCCTGAGGAAGGACCCTGGACAGTGGCTTCGGGAATGGTCTCCCTTGGATTTGTCTGGACATCAGACTCTTGGATTTTATCAAAGGTCATTCGAAAACTGTCCACAGGGCAGTATTTGCGGGTTTCTCTGGGTGGTGTTTGTGACGTATGACACGTAAGAACTGGCTTTCAATGAGGTCACCGCCTTCTAGGTTTGCGAGTGTCTTCTACAGGCCGGTGGGTTCAAGGCTTGGTCTGTCACCATTAGCAGGTGGTGGAGCCTTTAAGAGGCGGGGCCTAGTGGGAGGAGGTGAGGTCACGGTGGGCGTGTCCTTGAAGGAGGTGTTGGAAGGCCTATCTTTTCTTCCTGGCCTCTGCCCATGGAGCAGCTTCCCCTACAACGTGCTCACCCCGGGCCCAAAGGGCCACAGGGCCCATCATCACCCACGAACTGAAACCTTCAACACTGAACCAAAATAGATTTTTTGTCTTCCTACAATGACTTCCCTCTGGAATTTATTACAGTAACGGAAAGCTGACCCACACACGGCCATTGAAACTCCGTGCGTTCCTTCTGGCCACGTGGCTCATTGAAACAGCAGACAACAGCTCACCCAACGTGTCTTCAAGGCCTGCTGCCTTCCACGTGGCCTCCAGGATGGCCCCGCTAGCTCCACTCCTGACTCTGGCCACCCTGGGGGGAAGAGGATGGAGGCAGCTCTGTCCCCCTCTTCCTTTTTCCAGTCTTGACTTTGTCTATTTTCTCCTCGGATCCTGTTCTGTGTCATTTGTTATCAACTGTGGCAATATATTTTTATGGGGCGATAAAAACGGAAAAGATACAGATGGCAGATTTAGCATGTGCCCTCCCCCAACCTCCTCCTCTTGCTCTCAATCTCTGTCAATGACAGAAAATATCTCTCTCTCTCTCTCTCTCTCTCTCTCTCTCTCTCTCTCTGTCTCCTGCCCGCAGCAGTTGCCTGGAGACAGCTGCTCCTGACGCAGGTTCAGATTCGGACTCGTTGGCACAGGCTCCCTCTACAGGTCACGGGAGAGAAAGTGGAGTCGGGCCTTCGGTCCTCAGGTGGTAGGAGAAAATGGTAGATCTACAGACTCCAGAACCAACCCCCAAGGGGATGGAGCTAGGAGGTCCCAGAGAGGAGAGGACAGAGAGAATAATGATGTAGAAAAGCCCATTATAAGCCGGGCACAGTGGTGCACACCTGTCATCCCAGCGTCTTGGGAGGCTGAGGCAGGAGGATCCTGAGTTGGAGGCCAGCCTCAGGAACTTAGCACGGGTGCTAAGCAACTCAGCAAGACAGGAAAAGGTGAGGCTGGGTCGTGGCTTGACTCACCCGGAGTCCCTAGGGAGGTGCGTGCCTCCCTGATCCAGGATCCACAGCTGCAGCCAGTATCTTTGGGGACTTTGGACCGTCTCCCTTTGAGGAGGGGAGTGGCGTTTTGCATTTATGTGGGATGAGAGCATATTTTAAGTAAGAGGAGTCTGGGAATTTTGGTGCATGATGAAAAGCTAGGTTTTTTTCTTTCCCCCCTTTTTTAAAATTGTTCTCATTGGTAGGTGGTGGAGCCTTTAAGAGGCGGGGCCTAGTGGGAGGAAGTGAGGTCTCTGTGGGCGTGTTTTTGAAGGAGGTATTTAAAGGCCCATCTCTTCCTGTCTGTCTTTGCTTCCTGGCTACTGCTCGCTGGGCAGTTTCCCCTAGGACGTGATCACCCCAGGCCCACAGGACAGCAGGACCCATCATCACCCATGGACTGAAACCTTCAACACTGAACCAAAATGATTTTTTGTCTTCATACAATGACTTACCTCTGGAATTTATTACAGTAACGGAAAGCTTTACACGACAGTAGGGTGTATTTTTTTTTTTTTTTGTATCAGGGATTGAACCCAGGGGTGCTTAACCACTGAGCCCCATCCCCAGCCCTTTTTCATATTTTATTTAGAGACGGGGTCTCACCGAGATGCTCAGGGCCTCACTAAGGGATGAGGCTGGCCTCCAACTTGGGATCCTCCTGCCTCAGCCTCCCCAGCTGCTGGGATGACAGGCATGTGCCACTGCCTGGACTTGTTCCCTGTAAAGGGGAGGTGGGAGTCTGTCTCTGTTTGCTTCCTGGCTACCTTGGTGAGTAGCCTAATTCCAGATTTGACAGAGAATGTTTGAGAAGCATGTTGTATTAATGTCATAGATTTTTTTTGTATTAATTCCTAGATTTTTTTCCCCCCTGTTTTAGTTTTTCTTGTTTCCTCACCTTGTCGGAAATCTCTGGGACAGTGGCGAATCACAGAGTCGATGGTGGGTATTTTTGACTATTCATTTACTGTCTATTCATTTACTCTGTCATTTAGTCAACATTTGTCACAGGGCAGAGGCTGCTGGGATCTGGAAACACAGATGTGAACAGGAGGGAAAAAGGTCTCTCAGAAGGTTTTGAGGAGAAATCAGAGGGAGGACCTTGTATATTGAGGAAATGAAACACGGCAGTTCCCTGCAAATATAAGACGTTCCCTGACAAGATGAAAACCAAATCGATGAACGGGATCTCTGAATTTCAGTTTATGATAAATAATGTCCTGTGTCACCACAGACCCAAAGAGACAGAACCAACAGGCCATGAACAGAGACTTCTAAAACAATGAGAGAGAAAAAAAAAAAACTCGTAAAACCTTTTTTTTCCTTTTAAGTGAATTACCTGAGGTATTTTGTTATAGTCCGAGAAAATGGACACAATACTCCATCCAAGAGAAGAAAATTGCCTTTTATACTTAAAAAAAAGGTCAGGAATATCTAATATCTATCGAATATTATTAAATTCCTTTTTCGGCTGGGTGCAGTGGTGCCTGACTGTCATCCCAGCGGCTCGGGAGGCTGACGCAGGAGGATCGGAAGTTCAAAGTCAGCCTCAGCAACAGCAAGGGGCACAGCAACTCAGGGAGACCTTGTCTCTAAATAAAATACAAAATAGGGTTGGGGATGGGGCTCAGTGGTTGAGTGCCCCTGAGTTCAATCCCCAGTAACCCTCTCCCCACAAAAAAATCCTTTTTAGTAATCACAGCCCACGCCACCAATAACCCTGCTGCTATTGAACCAGCCTTGCATTCCTATAGTCTTGCATTATATTGGTGGATTATTCTGCTTATATTTTATTGAGCATTTTTAAAAATTTTTTTTAATATTTATTTATTTTTTCTTGGTTCTCGGCGGACACAACATCTTCGTTTTTGTATGTGGTGCTGAGGATCGAACCCGGGCCGCACGCACACCAGGCGAGCGCGCTACCGCTTGAGCCACATCCCCAGCCCTTATTGAGCATTTTTGCATCCTTTTATAAAAGAAGATTTTTGTGTGTGTGCGTGTGTGTGTTGTCGGGTTTGATGTCAGAATTGGAAAAGTTCCTTCTATTTCTCCCTTTCTGAGATTGCTTGGGTGTGAGCTGGACGCCAGCTGAGATGTCGCATCGTGGGAAGGCCAGCTCTCGCCCGGAGCGTCTGGGGGCTGTGGAGGAGGTGTGTGACTTTTCTCTCTCCACTCTTAGCTTGAGCTTCTGTTGCAACTGAAGTCCTCCTGTTTGGGGACTGTCACTCTCGGCCATATGGGCTGTCTGTGCTCTGCCTTCTAATGCCCCTGAGGGATGACACGTTCTCTTCTCCAGGCAGGTGGGGGACATTACGAAATTGACTATAAAGATTTAAGATGGAGGAGGATCTGTCCCAGCACCTCCCAGCCATAACCTCAAAACAACCAGGATCGTGCTGCGTAACTTGGGAAAGAGAAGTAGCCGTTGTCACTTTTTTTTTAATGGTAACCAGGGATTGAACTCAGGGGGCACTCCACCCCTGAGCCCCGTCCCCAGCCCTATTTTGTATTTTATTTAGAGACAAGGTCTCCCTGAGTTGCTTAGGGCCTCACTTTGGCTGAGGCTGGCCTCCAACTCTTGATCCTCCTGCCTCAGCCTCCCGAGACGCTGGGAGGACAGGCGTGCGCCACCGTGCCCAACGATTGTCCCTTTTGATTTTAAATAACGTCCCCATTCTCTGCTAGATGGGCACCAGTCAGAGTTGATCGGTGTCTCCACCTCCAGGGCCATTTCCCTCCATCGATAAAATTGGAGGCTGGGAGGAGGCAAGAGGAAGGTCAACATGGAGGTCAGTGTATCCTCGTGGTTTTTAGATGGCCCTGCCTTTCCCTGCTCAGACCCACCTCTTCTAACACTCCTGGACACTTGGGTTGTCCCACCTCCAGGAAACCTTCCTAGATACGCCCTTTGGTGAAGGTACGCGTACCTGTCAATCAAGCTCAGAGACAGTAGTGGAATTTGCCTGGTCATATGATGTTACTGTCACAAAATACCTGAGAAAAATCGACTTAAAGGAGAAACGATGTATTCTGGCTCGTGGTTTCAGAGTTTTCAGGCCATGGTCCCTGGAGGGTGGGGACCAAAGATACCCTTGGGAATGTGCCCTCTGATGTACCTCCCCCAACTAGGCTCTCTGCCTCCTGATGTTTTCCACATGAATCCATAAGTGGATTAATCCAGGAGTGCAGTCAGAGCTCTCAGGATCCGATTACCTCCCACGTGCACACTGGGGGACAGGCCTCCAACACAAGAACTTTTGGAGGGACGTGTCGTCTCCGAGCCGCCACATATGGCTGACATATGTTTTGGTCTTTAATAGACACTGCAAATCTATTTTTCCGGAGCGGTTGGACCAATTCACTCCCTCGCCAGCCCCGTGAGAAAGAATATTCCGACATTTTTCCACGCACGGGCGAATTTGCAATGGCTTTTCTCATGTGGGGGGGGGGGACTTTATCTGTCCTTTGCTGAGAATCAGTGAAGTCCAGCAGCCCCTCACGGATGGGTGGACCGTGGAGAGATCCCGCCCCAAATAGACTCCCCCCCTCCTCGGTGCTGTTGGCCACAGTGACAGAACACCACCCTGTCTAAGAGGGACACTCTGCCACGACGCATTCGGCTGTCACACAATTTAAATTTTCTTCAGTGGCCGGGAGCGTGGGTGCCCACCTGTCATTCCCAGTGGCTCAGGAGGCTGAGGCAGGAGGATCGAAAGTTAGAGGCTGGCCTCAGCCACTTATCGATAGGCCCTCAGCAACTCAGTGAGACCCTGTCTCTAAATAAAATATAAAAAAGGGCTGGGGACGGGGCTCAATAATCGAGGGCCCCTGGGTTCAATCCATGGCACCCCCCCCCCAAGAAAGAATCCCCTTATTGTAAGATAAGACTAACTTTCTTTCGTTCCTTCCTTCTCTCTCTCTCTCTCTCTCTCTCTCTCTCTCTCTCTCAAACAAAACCCAGAGGGAAGCAGTTCCAGACCTCTGTGGTGGCTTTACGACCTTCTTGCTCCATGAATCTCAACAGGTGTCACAGACTCATAGACCCAGAAGGCTGCTCCAGCTCTGACCATCACATCTCCATTCCAACGAGAAAGGGGACAGAAAAACGAGACTCATCGAAGAGCAAGGAAAGGCTTATGTCTCCAAGTGCAAGACATTGGTGAGAAACTTGCTATGGCCTACCCAAAAATTCATAATTTGTCAACCTCACCCCCAAGGCAACAATAATAACAGGTGGGACTTTTAGGTGGGAACTTTGTGAATAGAATTCATGATTTTATAGAAGAGGCTCCAGGCACCTGGTCACCCCTTCCACCAGCTGAGGACACAGTAGACACGACCCACTGGACCAGCAAATCTGCCCTTGATTTGACCTTGAACTTCCTGGAAGCCAGAAACCTCTGTGGTTTTTAACCTTCCGGGTCTGAGGTGTTTTGTTACAGCAACACAAACGACCTCTGTTGTTTTTAACCTTCCGGGTCTAAGGTGTTTTTGTTATAGCAGCACAAACGACCTCAAGCCCCGAAGAACACTCCAGGCGACCACAGCCAGTGGCACTGAGGGACTGAGAAAGCCACCCTGTGACCTTGGCCGCCGTGGAAAAGGAGGAAGAGAGCAGACATCCCGGATTCAAGACGCTGCCTGTATCTCTGGGCTTCTTTCCTGCACCCTCTTGTCCCCTCTCCATTGAGTGGTGACCTGATTCTTTCAGATCTCATCGCCTTCCGCCACAGCCTGGGAGGGCCAAGAAGCCCCTGCCTTGCTCTCAGGGACAGTATCTGGGATACAGTCTGCAGGTCTCAAAATGCATCTGTGACACTCAGGGACAGAGTGTTTGTGACAGAGCCCTATTATGCCTTTAATTTAATTTTTTTTTTGGGGGGGACAGTGGCACTGGGGATTGTATCCAGGGGTGCTTCACCACAGGGCCCCCTGTCTCTTTATTTAGAGACAGGGTCTCGCTGAGTTACTTAGTCATCACCAAGTGGCTGAGGCTGGCCTCCACCTTGCGATCCTCCTGCCTCAGCCTCCGGTGCCCATAACAGCACCCAGGTCCTTTGGGCCTCTTTCCTTCCTCCTGGGGGACTTTCTCCTCCCAGGGGGGCTTCGTGATTTCCAGTTGCTAGAGTCCCTGTCTCTCTCTCTCTAGCTGCCTACAGAGCAGGGGTTGGATGCACAGAGGCTGGGCTGGTGGTGGTGGTGGGGGGGGAGACACAAATGAATGGGAACTGACAGATTCCGCCCTCAAGAAGGGGGCCTCCCCCTGTGTCCCCTGGAAAGCCAGCCGCCTAATTGGCGACGCTGTACTGCAGCGCTTCTGGAGCTGGTGAATCGCCTGGGGAACTTGTTAAAAATCTGAAACTTCTGAGTCAGTAGATTTCGGGGGGATGTATTTGGTTGCAAGTGACAGATCGCCAACCCGCTCAGGCTAAAAGGGACTGAATGGTGAGGGCTGTGGGGGTGTGGGGGGGGGGCTCCTGCTCTGACTGCCAGGGGCCTGGGAGGCTGGGTTGGGGGGGGGATGGACAGGGTGGCTGGATGTGCTGCCCCATCATCCCAGCAGCTTGGGAGGCTGAGGCAGGAGGATCGTGCTTTGGAGGCCAGCCTCCGCCGCTTCCTGAGCTGAGGCCCTGAGCAACTCAGTGAGACCCTGTTCTCTAAATAAAAATAGAAAAATGGCTGGGGAATGGGGGCTTGGGGGGGGTGGGATCAGTGCCCCCCTTGGGTTCCATCCCTGGTACCCCCCTCCCATCCCCTGAAAAAAGAAAAAAGAGAACGACTACAATTTGCCGAGGCTGGCCTCCACCTGGCAATCCTCCTGCCTCAGCCTCCCAAGGCGTGGGCCACTCACTGCCCTCTGCCCCTGTCCTTCTCTGTTCCTTTTCTCTGTCTCTGGGTCTGTCTCACCCTCCACTTGTCTGTCTCTGTCTGATTGCTGGCCTCTCTGGGTCCCCACCCAGCAGTCACCCTGTTTCTTGATGCTGGGTCTCTCTCTCCTCTCCTGTCTGTCTGTCTGTCTGTCTGTCCATGTCTGGCTCCCGGGTGGCCTGGTATCTGTCTGTCCATCCTGGGATCTCAGGCGGCTGCAAACACCCCCTGCAAGCTCTTTGATGAGATTCCCTTTGAATCTTGCAGGAGCCTGGAGACGGTTGCCAGGGGAACGGGTCAGGAGCTGCAGGAGGGAGGGAGGGAGGGAGGGAGGGGAGGGACCAAGGGGGGTGGTGGAGGGGGGAGGGGGAGGGACTCTTTTCTGTTTTCATCTCTTCTTGGTGCTTTCTTTTCGGCCAAAGCATTTTTTTTCTTTTCTTTTCTTTCTTTCTTTTTTTTTTTTTTTTAAAAAGGCGACAATTTAAAATGATTTTTTTTTCCAAGAATCAACATGACAGAAATAATAGGTCCTAATTGGGCTGGACGAGGCTCGAGAGTGGCAGCCTCCCTCTGGGCCTGGGAGGGAGTTAATGGCCAGGTTCTGGGGAGTGGGGTGATGACAGGACCCGGGGGCCACTTTGCCAGGTACCAGGGCTGGTCACCTCCCCCCCCCACCCCTGCTCAGCCCTTGGTGAGATTTCAGGACCACACCCCCACCCCTCTCTGGAGGCTGGAGAGTCACAGGATGAAGCTTTGTGGCCACACACAGGGGACCTCAGGGTCTCCCCGTGGGCCTGGGGCTGGGGATGGGAGGTCGGCAGAGGAGGCCAGGTTCTGGTGAGTCTCAGAAGTGGCGCTCACCTGCCTGTCCTCGGCTTTGGAAAATGCACCCCTCTGCCCTCCTGCCATGTGGCCGTCACCAGGATGGACACACAGGATGCCCACATGGTGCCCTGCATGGAGCCCATGCTGGCCTCCCCTCCTGCCCACTGGCCTCTGCCATCTGAGGACCTAGGAGGCTGGATTAAAGAGCATTGATTGGGCCTTTCCTTTGATACCAGGGATGGAACCCAGGGGTGCTTAACCCCTGAGCCCCGTCCCCAGCCCTTTTTATATTTTATTGAGAGACAGGGTCTCACCGAGATGCTCAGGGCCTCGCTAAGGGGTGAGGCTGGCCTCCAACTTGCAATCCTCTTGTCTCAGCCTCCTGAGCTGCTGGGATTGCAGACAACCTTGCCTGGCCAAGATACCTCTGGGGATTGAACCCAGGGGCGCTTAACCCCTGAGCCCCACCCCAGCCCTTTTTCTATTTTATTTAGAGACAGGGTCTCGCTGAGTTGCTCAGGGCCTCGCTAAGGGGTGAGGCTGGCCTCCAACTGGCGATCCTCCTGCCTCAGCCTCCCAAGTTGCTAGGATGACAGGGATGCACCACCCCACCCCGCCACTGTGTTTTCAAAAGACAGATATAATGGGGACAAAGTGTGGCCCAAACTACATCTATTCTCCTACCACCGCCACAAGTTTGGTGCTCTCTGCCTACCACATGTGACATTATTTAATAATTCTCATTCTCTCTGCTAATTCTTTAGAAAAATAAAAAATCAGGTGTATATAATTGGATAATGGCAGATATAATTGATGCACAGTACAGCTTCCCCCTGTTCAGCGTACCAGCACGTAAATTGTGACAGATGAATCGGAGTCACCACCACCCCGATCGAGATACAGAGTGGCTTTTCTGTCCCCAGAGGTACTTCCCCCAGGGACCCTGTGTAAGTCAGCCGTGTCCACCTCCTCCAGCCCCAGGAACCCCCTGATCTTGTTCCCATGCTTGGCCATGTCCAGAAGGTGACATCATCCATCAAACTTCAAACCACAGTGTATTTATTTCATGGTCCAAGATTCATGTTTTGCATGTAGTGATTCAACCAATCGATAACCCTGAGGTGCCCCATGTATGGACGGTGTCTGTTATTTCTGAGTGGCACTGTGTCGAGTGGGTGCACCGCTGTTTCTTAACCCACCCACCCATCCCTGGGTGCAGAGTTTCTTTCCAGCGTGGTTCTGTTATGGGTCAAACTTCTCTCACCAGTTGCACGCAGGTCTCTGGCTATATGTATGTGCTTCTGTCACACGGAGGCCAGGGCAGCCTAGTAAATTCTGGATGACCTTACAGAGACCTCCTGATCGTCCCCAGGGGAGTTGTACTGTTTGCATTTGCACCAGCAGCCGGTGAGAATTCCAGGGGTGCTGTGTATTAGTATTATTAGTATTAGTCAGCTTTCCGTCACTGTGACAAAATGCCAGAGGTAAACAAGTTAGAGAGAGAAAAGGTTTTTTTTTTTTTTTTGCTCAGAGATTCACAGGTTTCGGTCCATGGTCACTGAGCTCTGTTGCCTTGGGTTTGTGGTGAGGCAGAGCATCATGGTGGGAGATGGTTGTAGTGGAGGGCGGTTCACTTCATGTTGGACTGGAAAGAGAAGGAGGGGAGGAGGAGGAGGAGGAGCAGGGGGAGGAGGAGGAGGAGGGGGAGGAGGAGGGGGAGGAGGAGGAGGAGGGGGAGGAGGAGGAGGACAAGATGGAGGAGGTGAAGGAGGAGGAGGAGGAGGTGGAAGAGATGGAGGAGGTGGAGGAGGAGATGGAGGAGGTGGAGGAGGAGATGGAGGAGGGGGAGGAGGAGGAGGAGGAGGAGGAGGACAAGATGGAGGAGGTGAAGGAGGAGGAGGAGGAGGAGGGGGAGGAGGAGGAGGGGGAGATGGAGGAGGGGGAGGAGGAGGAGGAGGAGGAGGACAAGATGGAGGAGGTGAAGGAGGAGGAGGAGGAGGGGGAGGAGATGGAGGAGGGGGAGGAGGAGGAGGACAAGATGGAGGAGGTGAAGGAGGAGGAGGAGGAGGTGGAAGAGATGGAGGAGGTGGAGGAGGAGATGGAGGAGGTGGAGGAGGAGATGGAGGAGGGGGAGGAGGTGGAGGAGGAGATGGAGGAGGAGGAGGAGGAGGAGGACAAGATGGAGGAGGGGGGGAGGAGGGGGAGGGGGAGGGGGAGGAGGACAAGATGGAGGAGGAGGAGGAGGAGGAGGAGGTGGAAGAGATGGAGGAGGAGAAAGAGATGGAGGAGGTGGAGGAGGAGATGGAGGAGGTGGAGGAGGAGGAGGAGGAGCAGGAGAAGGAGAAGGTGAAGGAGCAGGAGGAAGAGGAGAAGGAGAACGAGGAGGAGGAGGAAGAGGAAGAGAAGGAGGAGGAGGAAGAGGAAGAGAAGGAGGAGGAGGAGGAGGGGGAGGAGGAGGAGGAGGAGGAAGAGAAGGAGGAGGGGGAGGAGGAGGAGGAGGAGGAAGAGAAGGAGGAGGGGGAGGAGGAGGAGGGGGAGGAGGAGGAGGGGGAGGAGGAGGAGGGGGAGGAGGAGGAGGAGGACAAGATGGAGGAGGTGAAGGAGGAGGAGGAGGAGGAGGAGGTGGAAGAGATGGAAGAGGAGAAAGAGATGGAGGAGGTGGAGGAGGAGGAGGAGGAGGAGGAGGAGCAGGAGAAGGAGAAGGTGAAGGAGCAGGAGGAAGAGGAGAAGGAGAACGAGGAGGAGGAGGAAGAGGAGGAGCAGGAGGAGGAGGAGGAGGACTTGCTTTGGGCAGAAAGGAAGAGAGCACTCCATTTTCCCGAGCTCCAGGGATTATCCTCATAACCGGGTGATTACCTCTGGGGCCAGAGTCTGGCAAAGGCAGCCCCTGATAAGGTCATCAAGTTGGGACCTTCCTATGTGTCTGCTGCCCCCTCTTGCAGGCTGGTCACCCCTTTGCCCTTAGTCCTTGCTAGGGTCTGGATGGAAGGCGTCCCCCGAGCTCATAGGGGAGATAATGTCATAACGTTGAGAGGCGAAATGACCGGGTTATGAGAGCATTAACCTCACGAGTGGATTAATCCACTTGGATGGATTAACCAGGTATGTGGGCTGGCAGGGTGTGGCTAGAGGAGGCGGGGTGTTGGGGCTGTGCCATTGGGTTATATATTTTGTCTGCTGAACCCCTGAGCCCTGTCCCCAGCCCCTTTTGATCTTTTATTTAGAGACAGGGTCTCGCTGAGTTGCTAAGTGGTCGAGGCTGGCCTCCAACTTTCGATCCTCCTGCCTCAGCCTCCCCAGTCGCTGGGACTCCAGGCGTGAATCTGAGCCCAGGGAGGCTGCTGTCACCCGCAGCTCGGGGCTGGGATCCCCATCCACCAAGACAGGCATCACCTGGGGAAGTTCCAAGCCAGCTTGGCGGAAGCTATTCCTGTCACACATGCAGGCACAGAGCCTCGGAGACAACCTGCAGTGACAACTTCTGGGCTATCACCTGCCCAGAGAGACAGACAACCTGCCATCTCCCCACCACACACACACACACACACACACTCCCTCTGTTTGCACCACCTGCCTTCATTAGTGGGGAGGTGATGATCTAATTCCCTCCAAACAAATGTGTGTGGATCGTGGGGTTTTCCTTCAACAATGACAGGCAGACGGTGACAAACCTGCTTGTACCTTATAGGACTGGGGGGGGGGAGAGCCACCCGGGACATGCCTGCCAGCAGGGTGAGCCCTGGGCACAGTGGCCAAGGGCTTCCCCGTGCCCTGGCTGGAGATGTTGAAAAGATGAAGCTGTCCACCTTGTGTGGGGGCAGAAGGGGTGACAGCCTGCCACCTGCTCCGGCAGGGGACTTTGAATTTCCTGTCCTCTTTTTTTTTTTTTGTAACAGAGATTGAACTCAGGGGCCCTCAACCCCTGAGCCCCATCCCCAGCCCTATTTTGTATTTTATTTACAGACAGAGTCTCACTGAGTGGCTGAGGCTGGCCTCCAACTTTCGATCCTCCTGCCTCAGCCTCCCGAGCCACTGGGATGACAGGTGTGGGCCACCACGTTGCCCAGCTTTTTCTCTCTCTTCACCATAAGCAAGTTGCACATTTTTTCAAGTTCAAACTTGACCTTTGCCAAGGTTTTCGATGGCAAATAATTCCCCCCTCCCGACTTATTATTATTTTTTTTATCTTTTTAAATGGGTATTCTGCTCTACTTAAGTGTCACAGTTCCACGTACCCAAATCTGTCAATCTTTCCATGTCGGTTTCTGGGTTTGATATCAAATGCTTAGAAAGGCTTTTCTCACACCAAGATTTTTATTAAAAAATGCACCCACGTTATCTTCTATTACATTTTTAGATTCATTTTTGACATTTGAATTTTAATGCTTTGGGATTTTCTTTTTTTCTTTTTTTTTTTTTAGTATAAGAAAGTTGAGATTCGGCTTTATTTCTCTTCTCGAAACGGTTACACATGTATCCCAATACCATTGATTAAACAATCTATCATTTCTCCAACTTTGGTGTCGTTGTCTTTTATCAGCTCTTAGACGCTCAGATATTCGCGGACCTATTTTGGGATCTTCTATTCTCTGCCATTGATAGATCTGTTCATGTTTTGAGTACTTTCTGTCAAGTTCAATTGGTTTTTTTTTTTTTTGTCAGAAAAATTCAATTAGAATTTTTTTGGATTTAGAAAGGCCTGACATCTTCCCAACTTGAAGTCTGCCTATTCAGTAAGAAGGCAGGACTCTGCACCTATTTTTTTCCTTATTTGATGTCACACAGCTGAACCCCCTCAGCTGTGTGACATCAAATAAGGAAAAAAATAGGTGGAGAATCAGGCCTGGAATCCCAGCAACTGGGGAGGCTGAGGCAGGAGGATTGCAAGTTGGAGGCCAGCCTCGACCACTTAGCACATACCCTTCACATGTCCAGATATATTTTTTCCCTAGGCATTTTATATCTGCAGTTGCTATTCAAAGTGAGCCTCTATATTGCACTATATTTTTAGTGATTGATATTTTATATAAAAGAAAAGTGTTGATTTTTTTTGGGGGGGGCGGGTACCAGGGATTGAACTTAGAGGCACTCAACCCCTGAGCCCCGTCCCCAGCCCTTTTTTAATTTTATTTAGAGACAGGGCCTCGCTTTGGCTGAGGCTGGCCTCCAACTTGTGATCCTCCTGCCTCAGCCTCCAGAGCCGCTGGGATGACAGCCGAGGTGCCACTGCACCCAGCAAGGTGTTGATTTTGATATATTGAAATTATATCTACTTCAACAAATCGGCTGTCTCTATTTTTTCTTAAATAAATTTTCAATTAATGATTGTATCTTGGTTGGGATCTAGAATGTTCCCCAAAGGCGCGTCGAAAGCGTGTTCCTCAATGCAGCAGTGATCAGAGATGGCGCGTCTGGGAGGTGATTGGATCCTGAGGGCTCTGACCTCCTCAGCAGATTAATCCACTAAGTGATTCATAATTTCATGGGCTGTTGGAAGGGGGTGGAAATTTTAGGAAGCGAGGCCTCCTTGGAGGAAGTGAGGCCTAATTGGAGGAAGTGAGGCCTAATTGGAGGAAGTGTGGCCTAATTGGAGGAAGTGAGGCCTCCATGAAGAAAGTGAGGCTTAATTGGAGGAAGTGAGGCCTACTTGGAGGAAGTGTGGCCTAATTGCGGGAAGTGAGGCCTACTTGGAGGAAGTGAGGCCTACTTGGAGGAAGTGAGGCCTAATTAGAGGAAGTGTGGCCTACTTGGAGGTAGTGAGGCCTCCTTAGAGGAAGCAGGTCACTGGGGACATGCCCTGATGGGTGTATTTTGTCCCTGGCCCGTACCTCTCTCTCTCTCTGCTTCTTGGCCACCATGAGGTGGACAGCTTTCTTCCACTCTTCACTCTCCGCCTTGATGTTCGGCCTCACTAAAGCCCAGAAACAATGGAGCCAATCCATTTTGGACTGAAACCTCTAGAAGCATGAGCCAAAGTAAACCTTTCCTCTTTCAAGTTGATTTTTCTCAGGCATTTTGTCACAGTAACGGAAAGCTGACCAGCACAGATATTACAACACTATTTTTGATGTTGATTTTTTTTTATTTCTTCTTTTTAGCTCTTCATGACAGTGGCATGTATTCTAAAATTTCACACCTACACGGGGTCTAATTTCCCATTCCTGTGGTTGGACCTGCTGTGGGGTGTCCCTGGTGGTGTGTTCCCATGTGAACATGGGAAAGTGATGTCCCATTCATTCCCCTGTCTCTCCCAGTCCCCTCCCCTCTCTTCCCTTCACTCCCCTGCATCTCATCCAGTGAACTGCTATCCTTCCTCCCCCTATTGTGGGTCAGCATCTGCATATCAGAGAGAACATTCAGCCTTTGGGTTTTGGGGACTGGCTTATTTCACTTACATAATAGTCGCCCACTCCATCCATTTACCTGCAAGTGCCGTAATTTCGTTCTTCTTCATGCCTGAGTAATATTTCATTGTATATATATATACCACAATATTTTCATCCATCCATCTCAATATTAAACTTGCCCTCTCCTTTCTAACCCCTCTGCATCTTATCTTGTGCACTTATTTAATTACATTAACCCTTCCAGAACAATACCACACTAACCTACTGTCTGCCCTACGAGACTTTGAATCAGTTCTTTGTGCAGGATGTCTCTCTCTGTCTCTTCTTCCGTCCAATGGCTGGTCAGAGGCGTTCTTAGTACTACATGTGGGTTCCGGTGGGCTGTTCTCTGTACTTTTCTCTATTTTTCTTTTCAGCCACTGTTTTGGTTTGTGGGACAAGACGCTTACTTCCAGATCTGTACTGGTAGCCTGTAGCCAAGCATGGCTACCTAAATTTGGCTGTGGTTCCTATACTGGTAAGACCTGGGGGCATTTCTGTATGGCAGAATGTTCTGGATTGCATTGCTGCCCACGGTTATCTCCACTCCACATCCTCAACAGCACATGCCTACCTTGGTAACTACTTACACAACCGGGTTTCCCATATTATCCACATGGGTTAGGAGCAGAAGAATTCCTGACCAATGGTTAAGCGACCATAGACTAAAATCTCCATATATATATATTTTTTAGTACCAGGAATGAAACCCAGGGGTGGTTACCCACGCACGGAGCCCCATCCCCAGCCCTTTTTATATCTTATTTAGAGACAGGGTCTCGCTGAGTTGCTCATGGCCTCGCTAAGTGGCTGAGGCTGGCCTCCACCTTGCGATCCTCCTGCCTCAGCCTCCCGAGCCACCGGGATTCCAGGCGTGCACCACCAGGCCCGGCTTCTAAGTTGATTTCCTCGGGTATTGTGTCCCATGGACGGAAAACGAACGAAACACCAATGCCCAGACGGTGTCCGGTGGGCTTCAACCACCTGTTACCGCACCACAACCAGAACTGCTTGATCAAGCGCTTCCTGCAGTCCCTGACCTGAAAGTGTCACCATGATGGTTGGAAGCCAACCCAATTTTAGTCACTGGAGCAGAAGGGAGATTGGGGGCAGGTTAAGTGCGTGCAGGAGGGAGCTTAAGTTGCGCTGTGTAAAGTTTCCGTTTCTTCTCTGGAGAGAGTTTTGGGACTCCGTCATGGGATGCGGGCTCTGGACTGCTCTGTCATTATGACGTGGATCTTTCTTGGGCCAGGACGGTGACCACAGGGCTTCGGAGGGAGGAGCATCTGGCCCTTCTCTCTGCTGGCCTTTGGCTCTGACCGGTTGCCATGGCAGCAGAGATTGGCATCCCCCATCTCGGGAAAGGGAGGCCTCATCTCCAGATCCCTCCTCCTCTCAGTGCTGCTGGGTGATTTAGAATTCCTGTCTTCTCCACTCCTCCTGCAATTTGGAGAAGCAAATCTCCGAGGCTCTCTCGCCTCGCCTCGCTGAATGGGTCTCAAAATTATATTTGATTAGAATTGAGCTGCCAAGATCTCGAGTTTGGTGGAGGCTCATCTCCCGTCTCTGCCGGCTTCCTTCGGAGTCGCACACAGCTCAAGTTTCCTTGGGGAGTCTCTCCATTGATCCATCCATCGATCCATGAGCCCATCCATGATGCAAAAAGTTTTCTTGTGCATCTACTATGTGCCAAGGCCTTATCTGGGTAGACAAAAATCCCTGTCCACGTGGGACTCGGGAGTTTGGTCAAAGTGTCTTTGGAGCCGTGTGGGTATTGTGTGGTTGTCCACGATGCAGAGAAAGTGGGGGATCCTTTTTTGGGGGGGGTCTCGGCATGAACGGACATTGCAGATGCAAGCCACGGTACGTGCAAAGGCCCTGAGGCCCCAGGGAACACCCAGCTTCTCGAAGAAACGGCAAGAAGGCCAGAGAGGGAGGGGGAGAGAAGCAGAGGGTGTGGCCGGGGAGGACCTGAGAGTCAGACTTGGCCTTGCTCAAAGGAGCACCAACAAGGTACACGGATTTCCAATCTGGTAGTCCTCGTGTTCCCTGTGGTTCTAATAAGGCCTCCAGCGGTTCTTGCAGAGAGCTTCGGGGGGGAGTTTGGGTCATGTAGCATCTCGGCGGATACCAAGTTCACGGCTGATCTCTCAACCCAGGGCCAGGGAAAAGGACAGGGCCCAACCCCAGGTGGCCATTCCTCATGGGCACCTTCCTGGACCCTGGGAGGCTCCATGGGCCCATCTGGACAGGGGAGTGACTAGCATCAGCCTTCACATGGGTGGTGGGGACTGTATTCCTTCATTTTTGTTTTTTGTTACTGTAATAAAATACACGGGGGCTGGGTACTTTATAAAGAAAAAAGGTTTCCTTTATAGTTCTGAGATTCAAGGGCATGATGGCAGCACTGTTTAGTGATTAGGGACTCTGACCTTGGAAATGAACAGGGAAGGGTCCCCCTGGTGTGCAAACTGTGGGGGGGTGGGGGACAGGCACCCTGTTTCCCACCCTTCGAGTGCCCTGAAATTGCTCTCAGGATCTAGTGATATAGCTAATGTCAGTGCAGTGTCCAGGTGGTGTGGCAATGTCCCGAGAGGTCCCTGTGTCAGAGGGAGGGGGAGGGGGTGAGGGAGAGGGGGAGAGGGAGGGGGAGAGGGAGAGGGGGAGAGAGAGAGAGGGAGGGGGAGAGAGAGAGGGAGGGGGAGAGAGAGAGGGAGGGGGAGAGAGAGAGGGAGGGGGAGAGAGAGTGGGAGGGAGGGGGAGAGGGGGAGAGGGAGAGAGAGTGGGAGGGAGGGGGGAGAGAGAGGGAGGGAGAGAGAGAGTGGGAGGGAGGGGGAGAGGGAGAGGGGGAGAGGGAGAGAGAGAGGGAGGGAGGGGGAGAGAGGGAGAGAGGGGAGAGAGAGAGGGAGGGGGAGAGAGAGAGGGAGGGAGGGGGAGAGGGAGAGGGGGAGAGGGAGAGAGAGGAGAGAGAGGGAGGGGGAGAGAGAGAGGGAGGGAGGGGGAGAGGGGGAGAGAGGGGAGAGAGAGGGAGGGGGAGAGAGGGAGAGAGGGGAGAGAGAGAGGGAGGGGGAGAGAGAGTGGGAGGGAGGAGGAGAGGGAGAGGGGGAGAGGGAGAGAGAGAGGGAGGGAGGGGGAGAGAGGGAGAGAGGGGAGAGAGAGGGAGGGGGAGAGGGAGAGGGAGGGAGGGGGAGAGGGAGAGGGGAGGGGGAGAGGGAGAGGGGAGGGGGAGAGGGAGGGAGGGGGGAGACAGAGAGAGGGAGGGGGAGAGGGAGAGGGGCAGGGGGAGAGGGAGAGGGGCAGGGGGAGAGGGAGAGGGAGGGGAGAGGGAGAGGGGGAGGGGGAGGGAGGGAGGAGGAGAGACTGGGATTCATTGAGAAGGCTCTCTGGAGGCCACGCCCCCGAAGCCTACGCCCTCCCACTAGGCCCCGCCTCTTAAAGACCCCACCCGCCTCTCTACTGCCCCCTGGCGGACGCCCTTCCAATAGCCTCAGGGACCGTCCCTCAAGGTCCTGGGGCCCAGGCGCCGCCTAGGCCAACGCCTCAGCCAGAAGCAATGTCCCCGGGGGCTGAAGACGTCCCAGGCAGGGGACCGCGGAACTCAAGGGGGCCCAGATGGTGTTTTTCCGTCCTGCCTTCCAACTGGCAGAGAGGGACTTGGAAGAGGAGGGACCATGTGGGACAGGAACAGCTGGTCGAGTCCGTGCAATCGAAGAACGAGACGGGATTTTTCTGGACGGCGGGCTGAAGCCGGGTTCTTGGCCAGGACGGAATATTAGCAGATCTTAATAACACGCGCGTCCACACCGCGGTGCAGGGATCACGTCTGCAGATCAGCTCCCGGGGCCTGCAGGAAAATCACATCAGGATGCCCGTGTGTGTGTGTGTGTGTGTGTGTGTGTGTGTGCGCTGCACGTGCGGGGTGTGTGGTTCGTGTGTACTTGTGCATGGGGCGTGTGTAGACATGCAGTTGGCACGTGGGCATTATTGTGTGGCTAGTCCATGTCCTGTGTGTGGCATGCACACGTGTCTACGATTTGTAAAAAAAAAAAAAAAAAAAAAAAAGAGGGTCAGAGGGAGATGTCCCCCGAATCCCAGAAGGAAATCCCTGGGCAAAGGCTCTTCTGCATCCCTGGGACATTTATATATAAAGAATGGAGACTGGCCAGACGCGGTGGAACTTGCCTGTTAGCCCAGCAGGCTCTGGAGGCTGAGGCAGGAGGATCGTGAGTTGGAGGCCAGCCTCAGCAGTTTGGTGAGGCTGGGAGCAATTTAGCCAGACCCTGTCTCAAAAATTAAAAAAATAAAATAATAAAAAAATAAAAAGGGCTGGGCTCCTCCACGGCATGGACAGCCAGAATGCTCAGCCTCATCCTGGAGGTTGGTTTCCCGTAGTTGGTTTCGCCTCTGGGGCATGTGACCTGGGCTGACCAATCAGAGGGGGGCCTGCCGGGGATGGAACCCAGGGTCGCTGGACCCCTGAGCCCCGTCCCCAGACCTATTTTGTATTCTATTTAGAAACAGGGTCTCCCTGAGTGGTTTAGGACCTCGCTTTGGCTGAGGCTGGCTTTGAACTCGCAATCCTCCTGCCTCAGCCTCCCAAGTGGCTGCGATGACAGGCGTGGGCCACCCACACCGGGTCCTCTCTCTGTGCATCTGCATGGGAAGTGGGCTCAAGGTTGGCTGTTCTGACCCCTCCAGCAGGTATCAGCTGGGTCATCTCCCCCGCCCTGGCTGGGCAGTCTGTCCTGGTCTCCTGTCCTGCAGCGTGTGCACGCCTGGACTGTGTCTGGGCCACATTTCTCCAATGACAGTGTTCTTCCATGGGATCACGAGGAACCTTAGTTTGAAGGAAATGTGCTGCTATGGTTTGGATGTCATTTGAGCATTTTCCAAAGGTCCACAGGTCAAGACTTAGTAAGAGATCCTTACGTCACTGGGGATGTGCCCTTCGAGGAGATTGGGGGAGACCAATCTCTCTCTCTCTCTCTCTTTCTCTCTCTCCCCCTTTCTGCTCTGATTGGAGATGTTCTCACTCACTCTGACACCGACACCTACCATGGCTATCTGTCACCCTCACCAGCGTTCAAAGCAATGGACTTCCATTTTCCAAACTCTAAACCCAAGCAAACCTTTTGTCTTTATAAGTCAGTTGCCTTGGGTATTTCGTTACAGTAACACGAAGCTGACTAACCCATGCGTGGCGAATGGCAAAGAATAAAGGCCCAAGGCTCTGGGTCCTAGGGCTTCTTATTGGGTCACGATACAGAAGGCGACATGCTGACGTCCGTCCATATTGTGGAATCGTCCAATCAAGATGATTCACAGATCCGATATCTCACTTATCTCTCATGTTCTCCTGGGGAGAACCGTGATGTCGATTTTCAGCGGTAGGAGACACACAGTAGGTGGTTCACACTTTTCCACACAGGAGAATCTAGGGCGTATCCACCGTGTCCCTCTGGCCCGCACCCATCTCTCCACACCCCATAGTCTCCCACCGACCACCATCTCCCCGATTTCTACAGACTCGACGGTTTTCGATTCAATGACTGAGTGAGGCCGCACCGTATTTATCTTTCTGGGACTGGCTCCTTTCACTCCCATCAGGTGCCCTAGGTCAATCCACGTTGTTACACATAACAGGCTTTCTCCTTCCTCTTTAAGGGCTACATAGTATTCCCACGGTGTGCATGCATGCACGCCATATGAATGCGTGTGGTCGATGCATTTTCATACAGGTATGCATCCATGGAGGCACACATATCTATGTACATAGGTGTGTAAATGCACACTTATATGTTTTGATGTTGGGGGGAAGTTTTCTGTAGGGATTTTATGCTGAACCTGCGCGTTGCTTCTGGTCGAACGGAACAGTATCCATCTCCCCCGTCGCTGAACATGGTATATCTCTCCACTGACTCCTCCTCTTCAATGTCTTTCCTCCATGTGGGGCGATTTTCAGTGCAGAGACCTGTGACTCCCTGGTGACATTGACCGCCCAGCATTTTATTCTTTGTGACGCTCCCGTGAACCGGATTGTTCTCTTAATTTTTTTTTTTCCCAATCGTTCTTTGCTAGTGTATGGAAATGTGACGGATATTGGCGTGTTAATTCTGTATCCTGTGATTTTAATAAATGGGTACCTGGGATCGAACCCAGGGGCACCTCACACACCGAGCCCCGTGTCCCCAGCCCTATTTTGCATTTTTTGTTTAGAGACGGGTTCTCGCCGAGTTGCTTTGGGCCATGCTTTGGTGGAGGCTGGCCTCCACCTTGTGATCCTCCTGCCTCAGCCTCCTGAGCTGATGGGATGACAGGTGTGCACCACCCGGCTCAGCGTTTTAACACTTTTTTTTTTTTTAGGTAGAGTCTGTACTGTTTTTCCCTCTATACAAATATTATCTGATTTGGAAACAAGTATTTAAAGTTTTTTCTTTTCCAGTGGGGATGCCTTTGATCACTTCCACTGATCGAAGATTTGCAGTACTAGGTTGAATAGAAGGGGAAAGGGCTCCAGCCTTATCCCCGATCTTCAATAAAAGCACCCTGCTTTTCACCTTGAGTATAACGTCAGTGGTGGGAGTTGTCATAGGTGGCCCCTTGTGACGTCAAGACGCTACGACTAATTTGTTGAGCATTCTTTTTTAAAAAAATCACAAAAGGGTATTGAATTGTACCTAACACCGTAGAGCATCGATGGAGATGGTCATATTTTTTTTATCTTTTATTTTCTGAGGGCAACATGGCCCTCTGGTGCGATGGCGATGGCGCACACCTGCAATCCCAGCGGCCCATGAGGCTGAGGCAGGAGGATCGCAAGGTGGAGGCCAGCCTCAACCCTGTCTCAAAATTTTAAAAAATAAAATAAAAAAGGGGATGGGGCTCAGGGGTTAAGCACCCCTGGGTTCAATCCCTGGTACCAAAAAAAAAAAAAAAAAAAGAGTTTGGAAATGTTTCCTCCTGTCTAATTCCTTGGAAGACTTCGAGATGGATTGGCATTAATTCTTTAACTGCTTAGTCGAATTTGCCCAGAAACCATCTGGCTCCGGGCTCTTCTTTGTTGGGTGGTTTTGGATTCCTGATTCAGTCTCCTTACATGCCATGGATACGTTCAGATTTTCCATTTCTTCATGATTCCGTCTTGGTGGTTTGTATCCTTTTTTTTTTTTTTTTTTTAGGAATGGATCCAGCTTTTATAGATCATCATTTTTATTTATTTTATTATTATTATTTTTTTGCCTACAGTTGCTCAGAGAGGACTTTTCCGATCTTTCTTGGTATCGGTTAATTAGCTCTTATTTCATTTATAATTTTATTGATTGGGATCCTCCTCCTCTTTGGGTTAGCCCAGCTTAAAAAAAAAAAAAAAAAAAAAGAGGAGTCAATTCTGCTTATCATTTCAGACAAGCAGCCATGATCTTTCCGACCATCTTTACGGCTCTCTATTTCATCTCCGATGTTAAATATTTCCTCCCTTCTGAGGACTTCAGATTTGGAGTTCACTCTTTGTCCAATTCCTTCCAGTGGAAAGCAGCATTGTTTATTCAAAAATCTCTCTTTTTTTTTCATTTTTTTATCATTATAAACCTGCCTCGTAAAAAAATGTTTCTGTGTTTCTGTTGCACGGGGCGTGGTGGCCCACACCTGTGACCTCAGGGGCTCGGGAGGCTGAGGCAGGAGGATCGCAAGGTGGAGGCCAGCCTCAGCCACTTAGCAAGGCCCTGAGCAACTCAGCGAGACCCTGTCTCTAAATAAAATGCAAAATAGGGCTGGGGACGGGGCTCAGGGGTCGAGGGTCCCTGAATTCCATCCCTGGTATCAAAATAATAATAATAATAATAATAATAATAATAATAATAATAATAACAACAACAACAATAACCCCACACCAGACCCTCGGGTGGTGCAGGTACTTTGGAACTTGCCTCTTGAAGCAGTTTCACTAATGATAAAAATGGGGGGAAATTTTCAGCCAGTATTTAAAAAAAATGTTTCATTAGTTGCAGATGGACACATGCCTTTATTTTATTTATTTTTTATGTGGTGCTGAGGATCGAACCCAGGGCTTCGCATGTGCTGGGCACATGCTGTGCCCCTGAGCCCCGTCCCCAGCCCTTTTTCTATTTTATTGAGAGACAGGGTCTCGCTGAGTGGCTCAGGGCCTCACTAAGTGGCTGAGGCTGGCCTCCACCTTGCGATCCTCCTGCCTCAGCCTCCCTTGCTGCAGGGACTCCTAAGAGCATCCGAACCCTTTCCCTCACTCTGTGCCCTGCCCTTGCAGAGCCCCTCGGCACATAGTAGGTGTTCAGTAAACACGTGGGGGGAACAACAGCCCGCCCTGGGCTCTGGGTCAAAGCAATGGTGTTCCGACAGGAGGTCACAGAGGGCCCTTCTGGGCTTGGGAACACTCGTGGTTCAATAGGAGAAAGGGGAGGCCGAGGAAGAGGCGGGGAGGCCGGCCTCCTCCCTGACACCCACCCAGGGCTCCAGTTAATTGTGTCTAGTGACAAGTCACTGGGAGTGGCTCGATACCTCTTTCCCTGTCTGATGGCCTAATCAAAGTCTGCCACCCTTAATCCCAGGTCCCATCCCTCACACTGATCCCAACCGGAGGGGAGAGAGGCGCCCGGGGCCTGGGAGCTCAGAGAAGGCAATTAATGGCCCCCGCGGTGGCTTCATTTCAAACCTGTCACCCGGCAGTTGGCCCTGTGGCTGCAGAACTCTTTCCCCCCTCCCACCCCCAGACTCTTTTTCTTCTCACTTTTTTCTTTCCACAATTTATGTTTCGAGCCATAAGCCCACCAAGGACTCGTGAAAAGAAGGGTGGGGTGACATCGGGGATTCCCATCAGGTTCAGAGAGGTCAAGACAGTTGCTAAAGGTTACACAGCCACGTTGTAGAACTGGGTTTTTTGTTGTTTTGTTTTGTGCTGGGGATTTAACTATCGAGCCCCATCCCCAGCCCCCTTCTTTTTTTAAAAAAATATTTTATTTAGAGACAGGGTCTCCTTGAGTGGCTCAGGGCCTGGCTAAGTGGCAGAGGCTGGCCTCCAACTTGCAATCCTCCTGCCTCAGCCTCCAGAGCCACTGGGATGACAGGTGTAGGCCACGGTGCCCGGCTCCCATCTTCCATTTTTATGGGACACATTCTCTAAATAAAATGCAAAATAGGGCTGGGGCTGGGGCTCAGGGGCTGAGTGCTCCTGAGTTCAATCCTTGGTACCCCTTCCAAAACCAAGTTGTTCAGGAGATGTGTGGGGGAGAGGGAGGGAGATGGGGCTGACCACACCCTGGGTCCTGCCTTCATGCCCCAACCTGGTGAAGGTGACCTTGTGAAGCTCATAGCTGATCCCAAGGAACAATCAGAGGAGACTCACAGGAAATCTTCCTTTCATCCCTTGAGGGGACCCCCAGCGGTGGCAGACCTTCTTCTATCTCAGTTATTCAATCAAAACACTCATCTAGGTGTTTCCAGGAAGTCACGTTATAGATCCCGTTAACACTCGGCTGGAGGGACGTCAAGGAGCTTGTCCTAGATGACCTGGTGGGCCTGGTCTAATCAGGTGAAGCGCCTGCTCTGAAAGACAGAACGGAGGTTCACCCGAAGGAAAAAAAAAAAAAAAAGAAATCCTACCTGTGAATGGGCCCTGGAGCACCTGAGAGTTTCCAACCCACAGCATCACCCAGGGCCACCATCTCCAGATATGTGGCTGGGTCACCGGTGGGTGATCAAGGTCATAGATGTAAAGAACACCGTTGACCAGGCCGTGAGGGACTTAGGGCGTGGTGTAGAAGATAGAATGGGGATGAGCCATCACCCTGACGCCGTTAGCCAAGAAGATAAACGGGGGAGGAGAGGGTCCGCGTGTTGCCCGGGATCCAAGCCGCCGGATCCATCATCCTGAGGGTAAATCCAGAGGTGACCAAACAGCTCCAGACACCTTAGCCAAAATACACAGCCCTTGAAGATGCGGCCGGTGTAGACAGGACACACAGGATGCCATTGGCTAAAGTCACGCCTGGCCGAGCTCAGTGTCCCACTCCTGTGAAATCCAGCGGCTGGGGAGGCTGAGGCAGGAGGATCGCAAGGTGGAGGCCAGCCTCAGCCACTTAGCAAGGCCCTGAGCCACTCAGCGAGACCCTGTCTCTAAATAAAATAGAAAAAGAGCTGGTCCCTCGGCCTCCTGGGCTGGAGGTAAGCTGTGGCTTATTTTTTCTCATTGATCCAAGAAGTTATTTCTGTTCATTAAAACCTAGTTACTGGCTGCATCTCGCCAGGATCCTGGAGCGCTCGCTTGGTTAATTGAAGCCAGCAGAGCTTTGGACGAAGTAATTTTATTGTCCTTCGGGATTGGCCACCTTGCGCCCAGCCTCCCTCTCTCGGTTGCAATGGAGTTAATTTTGGCTGAAATTGCTTCTTAGCAGACAAACACATTCCACATCATTGGAGGCTTAGGCGTCGCGGGGTCTATTATCCCTTAATTGTCACACCCAGGTGGTGGCACCATGCATGCCCGAGACAGACAGCGTCTCCCCTGCAGGGTGGAGAGAGGCAGAGAGGAGGACACAGCCCCTGACCAGCCCCACATACCTGGTCAGAATGGGCCTCTAGCATTTGCTCAATAATTCATCAGTCTGCACAGCCAAGAGCCCCCTACCTGAGCCCTGCGACTTCTAGTGACTCCGCAAGAGTGGTCAGCTGTGGGATGGATGTGGGGGGAAGGCATCCAGCAGGGGCATAAATATTTATTTTATGAGAGCTGGGCATGGGGGGCGCACGCCTGTCATTCCCTGCAGCTCGGGAGGCTGAGGCAGGAGGATCGCAAGGTGGAGGCCGGCCTCAGCCAAAGCGAGGCCCGGAGCCACTCAGCGAGACCCTGTCTCTCAATAAAATAGAAAAAGGGGCTGGGGACGGGGCTCAGGGGTAAAGCACCCCAATAAAAGAATGTGAGTCACATCAAGAGCCCTGAAGTGGCCATTCCTTCTCCGTAGATGGATTAGGGAAGAGGCTGGGGGGGGGGTGTTTGCACACCAATGACCGTGACATTTAAGTCCCATCTAGACGTACATATTTATGGCTTGCCTTCAGAAACCTGAGTTGCTGTCCACCCCTGTGGGCTGGGGAGATCCGTTTCCCTGTCACATTGGACATTTTTTGTGTGTTTCCAAAAGCGTTGGCTCGTCGCGCACAGATCAAAAAGGTTCATTAAGTGACTCTGCGTTTGCGAGGCTGTGGGTGCGAATGCAGCCAAACATTCTCTGCGGATGTTTATGTACCTTGATGATGATTAACCCACTGTCTCCCTGACGAAGCCACCGAGCCACTGTCAACTCTGTTTAGGGGAGTGACAGATGCCTTAATGCTGAGAATATGGCCAGACGCACCAGGTAACTCTGAAAAGGCCATCTCCAAGGATACAAAGTCACCTCCCTGGAGAGGTACAGAGGATGGAACCCAGGGGTGCTCCGCCCCTGAGCCCTGTCCCCAGCCCTTTTTCTATTTTATTGAGAGACAGGGTCTCACTGAGTGGCTCAGGGCCTCGCTCAGTGGCTGAGGCTGGCCTCCACCTTGCGATCCTCCTGCCTCGGCCTCCTGAGCCGCAGGACAGTCCTGGGGTTTGGATGGGTGGCATTTTCCCCTCCCAACTTGGAGGGACCGGTCCCCAAAAGATTTTCCTCACCAGAGAGAGGAGACTGGCCGGAGCACATTGAAGAACAGAATCCTTCTCACCCCATTTCTTTCAAAGTGTCTAAATCCACAAGGAACCCACCATCATTGGGAGGAAATAAGGAGGAAAATCAGGTTATCACAGAAGACCCTGGCTCTCCAGCGGTGCCATTTTAGATTTTATTGAGAGACAGGGTCTCGCTGAGTGGCTCAGAGCCTGGCTAAGTGGCTGAGGCTGGCCTCCACCTTGCGATCCTCCTGCCTCAGCCTCCCGAGACGCTGGGATTCTCACGAGCCTGTGCCACCGTTTGCGGGGACCTGGGCTAATAAAGCTGAGCATCATCCAAAACCCGGGGCTGGGTTTGCCGAGGTCGGGGCTGAGCTGTCTGTGAGGGAGGGGACATGGGAGAGGCCTGCTGAGACTCTCTAGCAAGTCAGGGGCTTCAAGGGGACACCCCAAGAGGTCGGCAAGGACCCCGCTCTATGACCTTGAACTTCAGGGAACACGGGGCTGATGTGACTCATGGCTGCACTGTCTCCCAGGCAGGGCTGCACAGCCACTCATTCCTGTCACCACCGTGTATCCAATGAGGGTGGTGTCCTGGTGCATTGTGACATGTCCCCAGAGCCCCCGTGGGGACAATGCAGGAAGGTCCAGAGGAGGAGTGAGGGGTGTGAGGCCTGAACCTGGCAGTGCATGGCTCCCTGGTGGCCCCTGGTGGCCCCTGGAGGCAGGTGGGGTGTGGGGAGGAGGTGGCCCTGGGGCCGTGGCTTGGGGTCTCCATTTGTCCCTGGAGAGTGGAGTCCCTGCTCCCTGGTCCCCATGGAGTGGGGGTCCATGCGCAGCAGCCAGACCCTGAGAGAGGGCAGCTAGTGACCGTCACCCATGGACTCAGTCATGCCAGGAAGCTGCCCGGGGGAGTATCTCAAGAAGCCGCGGGAGATGCTCTTGGAATGGGAAGAGACTGGCGACTTGGTGACATCAGGCCTGTCACAGACCTCCAGAACCGGATTCTTTACTGCCCCAGAAGCTGGAAGCGTGAGACCCGGGTCCCCCGTGGCCAGGTTCTGATCTTCCAGGCTGAGACACCGCTAAACGTGTAGGGGCTCTGATTTTTTTTTTAAATTTAATTTTTTAAAAAATTTATTCTGATTAGTGACACGTGACAGTAGAATGCACCGGGGCACGTCCCATTTATAATGAGGACGATTCCTGCATCGTGTGACGCGGAATCCCACTGGCCCTAGAGTCACATGGGTACGGAGGGCCATCAGGTGGCACTGATTTTCTGCTCCTTCCTCCCCCCTGCCCTCCGGTCACCTCCTCTGTCTAACAGGAAGCACCTCAATTCCTCCCCAGCCCTCCTCCGTGACGAATGAGCATCCTCCTCTCAGAACATTCCGCCTTGGGTGTTTTTTTTAGGGTCAGCTTATTTCACTTAGCATGATCGTCTCCAATTCCATCCATTTACCGGCAAATGCCACCATCTCCTTCTTTTTAACGGCTGAGTAATATTCCACGGTGGCTGACGGACCCCGTTTTCTTCATCCATCCATCCTGTTGAAGGGCCACCTAAGGTTGGCTCCACAGTTTGCCTGCTGTGAACATGGACGTGGCTGTGTCACTGTGGGGTGCTCATTTGAAGTCCCTTGGGTATAAAGGAAGAAGTTTCGCTGTGACCTCTCGCGGAAGAAGGACGGCAGCATTCTCTGGGGTCCCTTGTCTAAGGGCACAAATGCCTTTTTGATAGGGGCTCCGTTGTCATGACCTCGTCACCTCCAAAGGACCCCACCTAATGCCACCATATAGTGGCATTTCAATATATGAACTTGGGATTGGGGGGGGATGCAGACCCTTTGATCCACAAGATATCTAGAGACATGAGCATAGAGGGACCCCTGACCTTGTCCCCAACTGCAGGTGACCTCTGGAGCCACAGAACCCACCACCCTGGGGAAGGGAGAAGAAGGTGGAGAAGAAGAGGGACCCCCACACACACTTCCTTCTGCCACCAAAGACCTCCTGGAGGAAACAGCTATGAGAACGGAAGTTTTAAATGAGATACGTCTTGAGTGTTGCTGTCAGACAAGACCTGGCTTCTTCCTTTTAGTTAGGGACCCGAAAGGACGTGAAAGTGTCCCAGATCTCACAGAAGCAGGAGAAGAAGCAATTCTCCATGGCCCCCGGGGGAAAACAGAGGCATGAAAGAGTCCCTTTCCATTGAAATGTAGAGAGACGTTTCACACCGGAGGCTGAGGCAGGAGGATTGCAAAGTGGGAGGCCAGCCTCAGTGTGACTTCCCACTCCTGTAGGTTGGACCTGCTGTGGGCTATCCCTGGTCGTGGGTTCCTATGTGAACACGGGAAAGCGATGTCCCATTCATTCCCCTGTCTCTCCCAGTCCCCTCCCCTCCCTTCCCTTCACTCCCCTGCGTCTCATCCAATGAACTGCCCTCCCCCCCCTTTATGGTGAGTCAGCGTCCCCATATCAGAGAGGACACTCCGCCTTTGGTTTTTTGGGGGACTGGCTGATTTCACTTAGCATGATCGTCTCCAGCTCCATCCATTGACCAGCAAATGCCATTATTTCAATCTTCTTTATGGCTGTGTAATATTCCACTGCATATATAGACCACATTTTTTTTTATCCATTCATCTGTCGAAGGGCACCTAGGTTGGTTCCATAGCCTAGCTGTTGTGAATGGAGCTTCTATAAACACTGATGTGGCTGTGTCACCATAGTGGGCTTAGATATGTCACTGAGGGTTCACCAGAGAGACGGAGCCCATGGGGTATGTGTATAGTCACAAACTGGGAGTTTTATTTCAGAATTGGCTCATGTCCTTATGGCAGCTAAATCCCAGGATGGACCTCCTAGAGGTGACAGCCCCTGGGAAGCCAGGATCTTGGCTCAATCCAAGTCCCAAATCTTCCAATCAATGTCACATCTCTCAGTTCGAGAACCCAGGGAGGCACCTTAGGTGTAAGTTCTAGAATCCAAACCTTGGTGGCTCCTGGGCTTCTGAAGCCAGAGCAAATCCTGAATGCCAGTGAGACATGTATCTCACCAAAGGGACTGTGGGTGTGGTGGCCCTGGGGACAAGAGGGCTCAAGGTGCCACCCCAGCCCAAGATCAAAGGCTTCTGGAGAGTCACGGGCAGAGTCCACTTTGGAAGCAAGAAGGAGCAAGAGTCTGATGTCCCCAGAGATGGCAGCCACCATCATGAACCAGGTCAGCAAGGACCTCTAGGGACTTGTATTTCTTCCCTGCAAACCTCCAGCCTGTTGGATGGCGCTGCCCCGCCCACACTTAGGGAGGGTCTCCACTCCAGTTGGCTGTCGCACCTGCCAATCATTCCTAGACACACCCTCCGGGACACGCCCAGAGGCCTCGGGATCATTGGCATCTCTTCATTCCATCAAGTCTCGGTTCGCATCATCATGGAGTGCAGAGGCCGCCTCTGAAGGCCTACCAGGGAGGCCACCCCTGAGCCCCCTTCACGGAAGCGTGGACAGTGCCCTCCCTCTGTCCCATCTCTGTTCCTGGAACCAGTGCCAGGCCCCAGGGCTGCTCATGCCTGAAAATGAGGCCGTCCTCCCTGCTGAGGCTGGCCTCTGACTTTGCGATCCTCCTGCCTCAGCCTCCGGAGCCGCTGGGATGACAGGAGTGGGCCACCGTGCCTGGCTGGGGACAGCCTCTCACTGGAAGGAGATGACACTGGAAATAGATGACATGCCACTTCTTCAAGGGTACAACTAAAGACCTAACTTCCCTCCAGAAGGTGCCACCAAGTTCCATCAACTTCTAACCCCAGGCTGGGCCACCAAGTCTTCAGGGGACAATTCAGATCCACCCTAGAGCACTGTGTCTGTGCATTCTTCTTGGGCCATGAGGGAATGGGTAGCGACTGGGGGTCTTGCCTGTGACTTAACAATGTCTGGTGACCATTTTCTTTTTCACACAGATACACTCCTACGGCCTCATCCTCAATACCTAATGCAGCCCTTTATTTAATTCCCTAAGAGAAATTGGATATTTGAGAGGATTCTCTTTTATCCAGGCTAAAAAATTAAACCTCAAACCAGCAGCCATCACGCTGAAGTCTGAGAGAAATTAAGGATAAATTGCGGATCTCGGTTTCTCTCGCTCTTATTTAACGTTTTCCTCCAATTTCTAGTGATTTGGATTCCACATGAACCGTAAATGAGAGGTGGGATTCTGATACAGCGAAGGAATAAGATTATAATTATTTGCAAACGACGTGTTTATATAATATCTATGTTTCCCAAGAGTATCGAAGGGAAAAAAATAACTGGAATTAATTAAGAAGCTTCAGTCTAAATACAGGGCAGATTTGCTCCAGTGACTGGATGTAACATGAACATTTCAACAGATCCCAGTAGCACTGTAAAAGATCTCAGTCACACATAGGGACAGATCATGTTAAAACATTTGAAAATAACATGTAGCCCCCCCCCCAAAAAAAATTGGAAGAATATTGTAAATATATAAGTGGAGAACTTGGTGGTTTCTGGATGAGAATGCTTAATATATTAAAACATATGTCGATAACTAGGCATATAAAAAGCTGCTCCACAACATTTAGCATTAGGGAAATACGAATTAAATCAATAATGATCGCTGAGCAGAGTGAGACCCAAGCCTGTCACCCCAGCAGCTCGGGAGGCTGAGACAGGAGGATCGCAAGGTGGAGGCCAGCCTCAGCCAAAACGAGGCCCTCAGCCACTCAGGGAGACCCTGTCTCTAAATAAAATACAAAACAGGGCTGGGGATGGGGCTCAGGGGGTCGAGTGCCCCCTGGTACCCCCTACCCCCCAAAAGAGAGTGAATCCGAATGCAAAGTATGAACTTGGGTTAATTATAACGCATAAACACGCATGCACTCGTAGTAGGACTAATGCAAGATATTAATGACATGGGCAACCATCAGGGTGAAGGATGTAGATGGGAACTCTATATACTTTCTGCCCAATTTTTCTGCAAATCAAAACTACTCTTTTTTAAAATATTTATTTTTTTAGCTTTAGGGGGACACAATATCTTTATTTTATTTCTATGTGGTGCTGAGGATGGAACCCAGTGCCTCACACATGTGAGGTGAGCGCTCTACCACTTGAGCCACATCCCCAGCCCCCCAAAATGACTGTTTTTTTTTTTAAAAAAACCCATTCATTAAAAGGAAAAAAAGAAATGACGTCATCAAGTCCACAAAAAAGACGTGGATACATTTTAACTGTTAAGTAAAAGAAGCCAGTCCTAAAGGCATCCTGCCAAAGGCAACATTATAGAGACAATTAAAATAAAAGATTTGGGGGCTGGTTGAATCAGTGAAGCATAGATTGATTAGCAGTGAAACTATTGAGGGCAAAGAATAATAATTCTGGTACTCTGTCCTGCAATCCAACTAATAATAATAATAATAATTATTATTATTATTATTATTATTATTATTACTACTACTACTACTACCAGGGATTGAACCCAGGGATGCTTAACCGCTGAGCCCCATCCCCAGCCCTTTTTATATTTTATTTAGAGACAGGGTCTCGCTAAGTTGCTTAGGAACCTCGCTAAGTGGCTGAGGCTGGCCTCTAACTTGCCATCCTCCTGCCTCAGCCTCCCCAGCCGCCGAGATTACAGGCCACCGTAATGCCCAGATGGAATCTCACAATTTTTAAGAAAATGCATTATACGCGGTGTGATTTCTCACTGTTGAAGTAGGAGGTGACAAAAAAGCAGGGGCAGCAGGCTAGAATGACCCTTGTGGTCATGGGGAAGAGTTGGAGACTCATCCGTATGAGCTCAGGTTTAGCTGAACACACATAGAGATGATGGTACAGAGAAATGTGCATGTAGATATGGCAGGTGGATGTGTAGAGGGGGTGGATAGATTCAATGGATAAGATAGATGATACATAAGATAGGTAGATAGATAAGGTAGGTCGTTAGGTAGGTAGATCAGGTAGGTAGATAAAATAGGAGATGATACATGAGGTGGGTAGATAATAGATGAATAGGTAGCTAGATAACAGATGGAACAGGTAGATCATAGATGAATTAGATAGACAGACAGAGATAATGGATGGAAGGATGGATGGGAGGATGGATAACAGATGTGATCATTGATAGAGAGATGGGTGGACCAGACCAATGGTAGCTACGTAGAATAGATAAATACATGAATGATATAGAAGATGGTTAGATGAGATATAAATAGATGGACAGGCAGGTAGGCAGATAGAGGGGAGAGAGATTAAACAGACCATGCATATATACATATCCAGATGGCCGGGCACGGTATTCCCAGTGGCTTGGGAGGCTGAGGCAGGAGGATCGAAAATTGGAGGCCAGCCTCATCAATGAGTTGCAACTCAGGGAGACCCTGTCTCTAAATAAAATACAAAATAGGGCTGGGGATGGGGCTCAGGGATCGAGTGCCCCTGGGTTCAATCCCTGGTACCTAAAAAAAAAAAAAAAAAAAAAAAAGAGAGAGAGAGGTGCCTGGGGTATCCTTGGTGGGAGAGCAAAAAGATCCAGATACCAAAACTAAGTAAATCTGAGTCAAGTATGGATTTCGCATTAATAATGATGCTTTCGTTCATTAAAATTGCATTCCTAATTATAACAGATAGAGATTAATTGTTAGGAGGTAACATGGTAAGTGATGGAGAGCCGGGTGTGGGGCACATGGAAACTCTCTCCACCATCTTTATAATTTTTTCTGTAAATAAAAAAACAGCTGTCACATTCCAAGTTGATTAAAAATACATGTCGGCGCTCTCGGAGCCAATTTACTCATCTTCATGGAAGTCAAAATCCCAAATAGATTTTTTTTTTCTTCCAATGGAAACTTTTTGATCACAAAAAAATAATGCAGAATATTTTTATTTTTTTTTCTAAAAGAGAAAGACCTGCTCAGGAAATGTTGGAATAGCTTCAGCAGGAAGGTCAATTTCTGCAATGGATATTTAAAAGATGGCAGATGTATGGGCACGTAATTGCCCAAGGGTCTTCGTTTTATTTTATTTTATCTTTAAATTTGACTCCAGTTGCCACAATTCTTATGAGCACTTGGCCCTTGATGGCTACCTCTTTCTGGTTGTATTTTGTATTTTTTTTATTTTGGAGGGGGCAGTATCTGGACTTGAACTCAGGGCCACTTCACCCCTGAACCCCATTCCCAGCCCTATTTTCTATTTTATTGAAAGACAGGGTCTCGCTGAGTTGATGAGGGCCTCACCACATGGCTGAGGCCGGCCTCTAACTCAACATCCTCCTGCCTCAGCCTCCCGAGCTGATGGGATTATAGGCACCCCCCCCCCCCCACGGCTGGCTAATTTGACGTCTTACCTAGAGCCAGAGAACAATGCTAATTTTACAGAGGAAAAAAAATTGGGGAGAAATACATCGAAATACTTTTCATAGGTGTATATTGAAAGTATATTAAAGCAGGGATTTTTTGGGGGCGGGGGGGGGGACATATAATTATTGTGTTTGCCACATCTGGCAGCTGAAAGCTGCTCTTCTTGTTTTGTTTTTGTTTTTTTTTTCAAAGTCCTTATCATTTTCTTGGTTGGTGGCAGACCAAATTACTACTCAGCGGCACTCTCACGAGGCCTGTAACATTAAATAGAACCTCGTGTCACAGCGACAACCCAATTGCTTTTGTACCCTGGGCTAGGGAAGAGGCAGATCTAAATCTGTCTCCCAAATGCTGAGGGTCCTGTGGCTGAGCTCACGTCTCCCTGGTGAGTTTATTTTAATCATGGACACACTCCAACAGGAGTTCAGGGGACAGGGGGCAGGCCTCCATGTTTTTAAAACCTCAGGTGATTTCAAGGGCGGCCAAGGTCAAGACCCAGTGCCAATTCAGAGGACTGTTTTTTTGTTTTGTTTATAGCAGGGATTGAACCTGGGGGTGCTGGCCCACGCAGCCCCCATCCCCAACCATCTTTTATATTTTATTTAGAGACAGGGTCTCCTTGAGTTGCTTAGGGCCTTGCTAAGTGGCTGAGGCTGGCCTCCAACTTGCAATCCTCCTGCCTCAGCCTCCTGAGTTGATGGGATGACAGATGTGGGCCACCACCTGAGGCCCTGCTTGAAAATTTTGATTGGTTCATCGAGTATTCAAATCTTATCTCAATTCCAGAGAGTTTTCACTTTTGTTCCCCAGTTTGCCTTTCCATCCTCTTAGTAAATAAGTATCTGAACATTCAATTTCCTCCTCTTTTTCTCGTAACCCCTTTCACATGTCCCATGTCTTTATCTACTTGCCATATGTTGGAATTCTTGACCAAGGAGCTAAGTCATATCCTTGTAATTGGAAATTTCAACAATTTTACTTTATGTCTGGAAGTTGCTAGAGGTTTTTGGTTTTTTTTTTCTTCTTTGTTTCTACTTATGCATTCAATTTCGGATTTCTCCAATTCATAATTGCAAGCACACTTAGTTTGTAACGGTTGTTTTAATTTATTGTTATGATTATCCTTACTTTTTTCCCAGTTGACTCTCCCGTGGATTCCCTTCATTATTTTAAAAAATGTAAAAAATCCTTGTTTTTTTTTTTTTTTCCATTGAAAGATAGACAGGTGAAATATTTATTGTTGAGATGGCAGGACACCTAAAGCTAGCTTCAAAGGAATCCGGGTGGCGTTGAGGGAGTCGGTGGGGGTAAAGATAAAGCAACATTGGCTTGGTGATTTTTAGTTCTCACTTCATGAGCTCATCTTCACCAAGAATCTTCTTTCCCTTGGGGAATTCTCCTGCTCTGTGCTGTGGGAGCATTGCTAGAGAGAAAGTTTTTCTTTTCTTTAGTTACTTAACCTCATGTATTGAAGGGGTGCTGGGTGAGGTTTTAAAAAATTGATATCTTGTCTTTGAGATTTCTGCAACATAAGGTTACAAAAAAAAAAAAAAAAGAAGAAGAAGAAGAAAATCCACACCTTGCTTAAAGAATGTAGAATTCTTTTCCCTAGAGTCTCAGTACAGTTAATCTTTGTTCCTTCTCTGCTCTGCTGGGAAAATTTATTATAATTCCTTTTTTTTTTTAAACTCCAGGGGAGTTTTTCAGGGTCCTAGATTTTTTTTTTAATATTTATTTTTTTAGTTGTAGGTGGACACAATATCTTTATTTACATTGATGTGGTGCTGAGGCTCAAACCCAGTGCCTGGTGCATGCTAGGCGTGCAGCTCTGCCACTGAACCCCAGCCCCAGCCCCAGGGTCCCAGTTTTTAAGCAAAGCCTCAGTCTGGATCTTAAACTTGGATGCACAAGAGAGAATTTTCATTCCAAAGAGGGCACGGATTAGGAAACTTTTCAAATACATCCAACAGAAGGATTTAGGTAGGGGAGTGTGGAGAGGCTCCTGAACCCATCACCCAGCTCAATTTCTGCAAAACAAAGTTCACCTTTCTTCACTTAGGCCCCACCCACTGCACCCAATCCTCGATCAGTCTGAAGCAAGCCCCGCCCTGCCCACTCATTCCAATGCCAGGCCAGTCTGAGGCAGGCCCCTCCCACTCCTTCCAACGCTGGGCCAATCTAAGGCAGGCCCCGCCCACTCCTTCCAACACTGGACCAATCCAACAGCAGGCCCCGCCCACTCCTTCCAACACTGAGCCAGTCAAAGGCAGGCCCTGCCCACTCCTTCCAATACTCTAAGGCAAGCCCCGCCCACTCCTTCCAACGCTGGGCCAATCCAACAGCAGGCCCCACCCACTCCCTCCATTGCTGAGCCAGTCTAAGGCACTCCTTCCAATGCTGGGCCAATCTAACAGCAGGCCCCACCCACTCCTGTCATAGCCGGGCCAGTCTAAGGCAGGCCCCGCCCACTCCTTCCAACGCTGGGCCAATCTAAGGCAGGCCCCGCCCACTCCTTCCAACACTGGACCAATCCAACAGCAGGCCCCGCCCACTCCTTCCAACACTGAGCCAGTCAAAGGCAGGCCCTGCCCACTCCTTCCAATACTCTAAGGCAAGCCCCGCCCACTCCTTCCAACGCTGGGCCAATCCAACAGCAGGCCCCACCCACTCCCTCCATTGCTGAGCCAGTCTAAGGCACTCCTTCCAATGCTGGGCCAATCTAACAGCAGGCCCCACCCACTCCTGTCATAGCCGGGCCAGTCTAAGGCAGGCCCCGCCCACTCCTTCCAACACTGGACCAATCCAACAGCAGGCCCCGCCCACTCCTTCCAACACTGAGCCAGTCTAAGGCAGGCCCCGCCCACTCCTTCCAACGCTGGGCCAATCCAACAGCAGGCCCCACCCACTCCCTCCATTGCTGAGCCAGTCTAAGGCACTCCTTCCAACGCTGGGCCAATCCAACGCAGGCCCCACTCACTCCTTCAGAATCATTGGGCTTGTCTCCTGTCAGTCAAACAGAGCCCCCGCCAGGATGAGGCCTTCCTTGACGTAAATGCTCGGCTGGTTGATTGATTGATTAATCTAATCACTAATTTATTAATCTAATCGTTGGCCCCAACCAGGCCAACGCAGGCCCGGCCCGCTGACTCAGAGCGCCCAACTTCCGCTCTGCTCTCCCTTCCCTTCCCAGCTGAGTTTCCATGAGCAGCTCTTCCGGTTCCAACCCAAACGCCTCCCCCTGGCGCCCTCCCGTCTGCCTAGGAGCCTCTCTTAGGGCGTGACAGTTCCTTTCCCAGGCACTTTACTCGACTATAATTACTGTGTACATTTTCCCCCTAGTGATTAGATTAATCAATCAATCAATCAACCAGCCGAGCATTTACGTCCAGGAAGGCCTCATCCTGGCGGGGCTCCGTTTGACTGACAGGAGACAAGCCCAATGATTCTTCCGGGTCCGCCCCTCCCAGCTCTGCCTCTCCTGGCTCCGCCCACTCCCCTTTGGTCACGTGCGCAGCTCACGGCCTATAAAAGGAGACTGACCGCGTCAGGCTGAGCGCAGTTGGGCTGCCAGCGCCTGTGGGTTCGCATCTCTCCCGCGGAGGCGCAGCCGACCGCCGACTTTGGAAGTTCCGACCGCTGACTTTGGAAGTTCCGCTTGGACCCTGCAGAGAGCTCCAGACGACCAACCCGGGGGCATTACATCCTAGAAAGGTGTCCTAGACGTGCATCTTGCTTTTAGGCATCCAGAGTCAGATCAAAAGCATCGCAGCTAGACGATCAGGTAGGCGTCCCTGGAGGATGGGTACCTCGTGCAAGGTCGCTGGGTACCAGGAGGTCTCCAGGTGCCCAGAAGGACCAGGGCTCTGTCTGCCCCTGGGCTTCGTCCTCCCCTTTCCCTGAAGGGATCATCTCACCCCTTGGGCAACTAGGTGACCGCCCATCTCTAGGCCATTGCCCACAAGCTGTTGGTTCTTCCTGGAAGACATCTCAGCACGTCCAAGTGCACCCCTTTCCAACGTGTTCCCGCACATAGCCCCCCTTTTACCAGTAATGCAATGCCCCTGGGCCTCAGAGGCTGCTGGCCGTGTGGGCCACCGTGCCCATCCTGAAAGGTGATGCAGGGAGACCGCTTCACTGCCTGGGGAATCGGGTGGCTTTGCCGTGGGACCAACCTGTTTTCATCTCCCAACAGATTTCCATATGGAGGGACAAAGGCATTCGAAACGTCTTCGCCGAATGGCTGATAATCAAGGTACTGTCGTTCTCTCTTAATTTTCTCCCAGTTTAGACTTTACTTTTGAAATTAACTCATACAACTGAGAGATCCAAACAGGGCATATTAGGAAATGCAGCGGCCCCGCCCACTCTCAGCCTCCCTCTCCCTTAGATCACCTTTGACAGCCAACCAAATGGGATTTTGTAGCATTAGTCTCCATTTTGGGTCCCGGGGATTGAACTTAGGGCACTCGACCACTGAGCCCCATCCCTCTTTTGTATTTTATTTAGAGATAGGATCTCGATAAGTTGCCTAGGGCCTGACTAAATTGCTGAGGCTGGCCTCCAGCTTGTGATCCTCCTGCCTCAGCCTCCTGAGCTGATGGGATTATGGGTGTGTGCCCCTGCACTTGGCTGATTTTTGAGTTATTATTTGTTTATTGAACACTGATTCATTCTCGATTCAATCAGTCCATCAATTTTATCTCCTTTTGGCTTGCTGACACCTAAGGCTGCTCTCTGCCATCTTCCCAGCAGTCACCCTGACAGTCTCCCTTCACAGTCACCTGGGGAGTTCCTTATTATTGTCTTTT